>NC_054701.1:94469956-94507443 GCF_016097555.1 Gigantopelta aegis
TTAAAGGTGACGCAGTGGAGTAGTTCTACCTCCATAGCAAAACATCATCACAAATAAACATGTATTCATGATTTAGTGTAGATTACATGTTGTCCTTTCTTTTAATATGCGATATGCCAATATTATGTTAAACACCTTATACAGTGACACCATATTTCACTTAGCGCCGTGAACAGATTTGTAGTGCTGACCTTGATATTCCTCAGAAAAAAAAATGGAATCATATTTTGTTTCTGAGTATGTATACAATAATGATTATAAATATCATTGGTTCTCACATTAACATGAACTTCCCACGGGACCTATGTTAGCTACATCTGGCCCTTCACTACTAATAAATGTTCATCAGATGATATGATCAGTTGTCTTTTGTAGACGTCCACAGCTCAATATAAGCGTTATGGCAGCTACAAGGCGTTGGATTCCTTTATGATTACCGGCTCTTTGACATGCATACAGGTCACATGGCGATCCACTGAATTGGAGAACATATTAACGTCCCTATATCCAATTAAGCTTCAAGCAAGTCTCTCCCGGGCACAATCTCTGACTGCAGCGACTTCTCTTTCACTTACCACTGACGCTTAACACAGTCCCTGCTGTAAACAGACAATGCAGCTACCTGAGATGTCTGCACAAGCAAGTTATGCACTTAGATGATCTAAGCACGGAGTTCGTTTTGTAAAACGGGGCCCAGGGCCCTATTACATGAAGCGATCTTGGCAATAAGGAAGTTATATACTTAAGATGATCTTAGTGTTATGATCGCTTCATGGAACTGGGCACTTGAGCAGTAGGTCTAATATGGACTAAACCCTGAAATAAACAGTTCTCTGATGTAGTTACAAACAACATATTAAAAGTCCCCCAGTTTCCTGGGTGCCCCATTTTCTTTTTAATGTCCAAAATTAAAAATGGCCGCCATTTTGGTTCAAAATATATTGTATATTATCTGGAGTGCTGTTGACACAGTTGGTATATCAGCATCTGTTTCCGAGAAATGTTCCCCGAGTTCCCCAGGGTACTTTTATCTATCTATCTATCTATCTATCTATCTATCTATCTATCTATCTATATATATATATATATATATATATATATATATATATATATATATATATATATATATGTGTGTGTGTGTGTAGCCTTTAACAATGAATGCCACCTAGTGATCAGGTTACTCGTTAGTGTGTTGGGGTTGTTTTTTTCGTTTATTTTACTTATTTTATTTTATTTTATTTTTTGTATTTCTTTCTAGCTTTTATCTTAGCAAATGTAAATACAGGCTCAAACTGAATCGACTTCAGTTAAACGGTGGGTTCTTTAAATCACAAATTCAACTCGATCGCTGTTGCTTGAGAAGTCGGTCTCACAATCTTTTGTTGATGGCTTCGTTGTCGTGCTATGTATTCTGCAGATCCGGAAGTGACGTCACATCCGCTTATGGGGAAGACAATTCCTTTCGTAAAGATGGCCATCTCCATAAAATTTAAATAATCGGGATTTTTTTGGATTTTTTTTTATGAATTCTGGTAATACACATTTTTCATTTTTAAATGCTTATATTGATATAGCAACTTTAGATAAGCATCTTTCCAAGAAAGAACGCATATTTTTCATAATAATACTGTTCAGGAGACCAAGCGTACAAATTAAGTGGTTCAATGTGCTATGTTGTTTAATTTAAGAACCAAACTGCCGCAGAATGTGGATTTCTTGTTTTTACTGTGGATGGGGAGCATTATCTCACATTTCCCATGCGTAGTGAAGTTTGGTCTTTGTAATGTATAAAGCTTTAATACCAATTGTGATATAGAAACTAATATCGTTTAGTTACTATTACCGGAAGTGCTAATATAACAATACCCTGATGTGTATCCTAGGGTTACGGCATGGCCAAGCAGACGACAAGTCTGAGTATGGATAAAAGCCAGTATCATTTTTGAAATGAGTTTGTTGAACCAGAACAGTATAGTCTTCCTACGGGCCTACTGGTACCATCGTCTTTTATCACATCGCGTTCATCTGACGTTAGGCGTAAAGTCTAGTCTGCGAGCGATCGCAATCGGTCGGTCTCCTGAACACGACTCGGTTATTGCTGAAATACAAAATAATCCATCTTCACAAGCCAAGCCTGGGGAACGATGAGTTCAGGGATCGATCGCTCTCGATGACTCGTTGTTCACCCGTCTCAACCTATGCCATACATCAAAGTACATCAGAGGCCGTAGTAGGTCCTGTTCTGCATATGGTACCGCACATGAATTATAATATTTTATCAATGTCAATAATGTAAACATTTTTTAATAAAATTGATATAAGCCGCGAATTAACATACCAAGGCAACTTGTAGGTGTTACACAGAATTTGAGAGGTTTACATAAAGTATTAATTTATTGAGTACAGAGAGAGAGAGAGAGAGAGAGAGAGAGAGAGAGAGAGAGAGAGAGAGAGAGAGAGAGAGAGAGAGAGAGAGAGAGAGAGAGAGAGAGAGAGAGACAGAGACAGACACAGACAGACAGAGAGAAGGAGAGACAGACAGACAGAGAAAACGGAAAGAGAGAGAGAGAGGGAGAGAGCGAGGAAGGGGAGAAGGGGGAAATGGAGGGAAGAAGAAGTAGGTAGGAAGTCGGAAGGGTCTATACAACTGCAGACGTACATGGCCTTAGCACTCAGTCATTTTAGTATATTTGTGATAGTTCCGCAGTGTAGTGCAGGGGAGACAAACTCTGAAAGGATTATTTGTAATGTTTGTCACGAGTAGTTTTGAATCGGTCAGTTTCATTCAAAACCTTATGAGTAATAGCGTTAAACTTTTACATTAAGAATTAGTATTAACGTTTGTATTACATGTTTTATATTTTGCATCCTTCTAATATATATTTTGTTTCATATAATATTTCCATTGGAAATTTCAATTCAGTGGTACTGTACAGGGTCGTACCCTCCGAGGGAGCAGGTTTCTTTTTTATTTACTCCAAAAAATAGCATACATATTTCAGGGTTTAATTTGTATAGTGTTTCGGGAACGTTTCGCAGATTCCATAGCACCAAACCCACCTCCCCGCCCGTTACCGACCCCGGTCAGACTGCCGGTACTCCCTTGCACCCCTCAGTGTGTCCGACCCGCCTTCTGCCACCCCCTCTTTCTGTCATGGACGGAAGAGTTGGCGCGCCTGTTTTGAACGTGCACGTTAATACCCTAACTCACTCACTCAGCAGCTGGTGGGAGGGAATTTCTCTATTAGCCCAGTTGGTAGAGCGCCGGACTATCGTACTGAGAGTCAGTGATATGAATCCCACCAGAAGAGGGTGATTTTTGTCACATATATATACATGTGTGCATATACACAACCACCACCACCACCCTTCATCGACATCATCATCATCACCACCACGACCGACGCGTTGTTTCTCTCTGGTGCAGTTTGTGTTCTTGTGTAAAGTATGCAGAATAGGAATTGTGCCACAGCAGAAAGAACCAATCATATCACAAGGAACCGGGGGGGGGGGGGGGGGGGGGGGGTGTGCTTCTCAACTGAGAAAAAAAGTATACGGTGTTGTTATTGTTGTTGTTTTGGTGGGGTTTTTTTGTACTACTCTATATTCATAAATGTAATATAATAATCTGGTTTGTGCAATGATCAGTTTATTTATTTATTTATTTATTTGTATGTATATTGATTTATTTTTATGTTTATTTATTTATTTATTTATTTATGTATTTATTTATTTAGGATAGATATCGTTAAATGCATAATATGATATACATGAAAATAAAATCCACAGAAACATAAATAATGTTGCCTGAAGGTTAACAGAACTGTGTCACGTGCACACACTACGAGCTGTCCGCGATACGTACACGTCTCGTTTCCTCGCGTGGTGTATTGTTCTAAAGTGGCAGGCTGAATGGCCCAGTTAATCACTGGATCCGCGGGTGGTCGCTATTAACAGTGTGTACCTGCAGAGATCTGGAGTGTGCAGTTCGCGCACTTCTTGGTTTACATCATGTACGAGTAGCTCCATTACTGATCTGGGCAGGGACTCCAAGCCGCTGAATTGTGAGCCCTGGGAAATGTGCTTGAACACTATTTACTCTGTTCACGTTAATGTTCGAACGAAAAACATCTTAAAAGAAAAACATTTGAAAGTCATTACACACTCTTGAAATGTTCACATATTATTTGAATACACTGGTTTTTTAAATAATGAAATGTCAAAACAAAACCACTGTCACTGTCACCGTTCCAGTGATTAATCAATGTGCTGTAGTGGTGTCGTTAAACAAAACAAAGTTTTAACTTTCCATTGAGGTTTTCTGTTTTGACCCCTCCCAATCTCCAAAATAGATTCACTTATCAATATGGCAAGAGGCGGGACGTAGTCCACTGGTAAAGCGCTCGCTCGATGCGCGGTCGGTGTGGGATCGATCCCCGTCGGTGGATCCATTGGGCTATTTAACATTCCAGCCAGTGCACCACGACTGGTATATCAAAGGCCGTGGTGTGTACTACCTTGTCTGTGCGATGGTGCATATAAAAGATCCCTTGTTCCTAATCGAAAAGAGTAGCCCATGAAGTGGCGACAGCGGGTTTCCTCTCTCAATGTCTGTGTGGTCATTAACCACATGTCTGACGCCATATAACCGTAAATAAAATGTGTTGAAATCGTCGTTAAATAAAACATTTCTTTCTTTCAATATGGCAATTCACGATTAACAAATAAAAAAGTAAAGTTTGCTTTATTTAACGACACCACTAGAGCACATTGATTAATTAATCATCGGCTATTGGATGTCAAACATTTGGTAATTCTGACTCGTAGTCAATAGAGGAAACCCGCTACGTTTTCTTAATGCAACAAGGGATCTTTTATATGCAATTTCACACAGATAGGAAAGCACATACCACGGCCTTTGACCAGTTGTGGTGCACTGGATGAAACAAAAAAGAAAACAATCAGTTGAATGGATCCACTGAGGTGGTTCGATCCTGCGACAAAAGCACCTCAAGCGAACGCTCAACCAACTGAGCTAAATACCGCTATACGTCACAAGACATCACATTTTGTTTCATAAATAGTGCTTTGTTTTCAGCCTATATCGTATACGTATAATAAAAAAGAAAGAAAGAAATGTTTTATTTAACGACGGATTTTATTTACGGTTATATGGCGTCAGACATATGGTTAGGACCACACAGATTTTGAGAGGAAACCCGCTGTCGCAACTACATGGGCTACTCTTTCCGATTAGCAGCAAGGGATCTTTAATAAAGTCCAGACTTTAACGTCACGGCAACGCCATTCAAATAGCATTGCGTTAAAGTCTGGACTTTAAGTTTTATAAGTACGGGTCCATATGTTTGACGTCCAATAGCCGATGATAAGATAAAAATTCAATGTGCTCTAGTGGCGTCGTTAAATAATAATAATTAAAAAACCCCACCAAAAACAGCAAAAAACCTTATACAATAACTGATATCTAAGGTTCAAAAATCCATTTATCCACAATCCATGAGCGTTAACGTATACGTAATCCGCAACGGGTAATCAGTACCAATCACTTTGTATGCATGTAAATTGAGTAGATTTACGCATTTCCGTATATGCGTGAGTATGTGCGTATTCGATCACTTGGTACATTACGGATTATGCGAGTTTCATGTTTATGTTATTTCGTTAGTTGGGTATAACCTCCATGTGTCTCTAATCCGTATTCCTATACGTACATTCCCAGTCTGCAGCTCGCTGCGGTAACACGTGTTTGTTTCTCGTGTGCACACTGCACGTGCTTTCATCTGCTCCACTTGGGAATCCTATTTTGTTTTGTTTTTGTCAACAAAATGGAGTTTTCTACTGGGATGTATGCAGCCATTGGAAGTGATTGAACGCTGGGACGCTTCTCGCTTCTCGATTCCTTGCCTCCACGTCATTTTTCCGGCTGACTTTTGTCGACACGTTTTTCTGTGACTAGAACGCCACGGTTCTTCAGACGGATCGGGCTTTTCAAGATCTGTATTTTAGCACAGCACTACACCTTCAGGGGCATAGGCTAGGGGTTCGGGGGTGGGGGATCGGACGACCCCCCCCCCCCCCCCCCCCCCCGCTGAAGCAAATGGTCCGCTTGCAGAACAAAAACATACAGGTTTATACATATGGAGTTTCTGGTGGTGCAAAAACAAAATAGAAAAAGATACACTTGGTACATATTCGAAACCCCCTCCCCCCCCCCCCCATGTCCAGATCACGTTACGCCCCTGATCTTCCACATGATGACATGATGCAACCCATCTCGTCCCTACAACCTGTACACCTTAACGGCTTTAACGAGGCCACGCACGTGGGCATATAGATCGGACTTTAAACTTCTAGACCTTAGTTCAAAATATTATGTCGAAATTACTTCTGGGTTTTTTTAATATTAAATAATCCGATCCTCTCTTCTTTCTATTTATTTTTAGACTGTCCTTCTAAAATGCTCCAAATTGTCTCAATATTCGGCCGAGCAGTCAATTCCTTTTTATTTTTGGCTTGTTAACTTTTCATTTTATTTTTTAAATTTTATCAACTTTTTCACTAATTGCTATTTTCAAAATTCTGCCCATGTTCAACTCTACCCGCACTCCGTTCTGTTCTGGACCAAGTCACTGGCGAAGTCAGAGATTGTTGC
This sequence comes from Gigantopelta aegis, assembly GCF_016097555.1. NCBI lineage: Eukaryota > Metazoa > Mollusca > Gastropoda > Neomphalida > Peltospiridae > Gigantopelta > Gigantopelta aegis. Next base: position 94,476,630 of record NC_054701.1, read on the forward strand.
CGGGAGAGACAGACTTGAATCTTAATTGGATATAGGTACATTAATATGTTATCCTATCCTATCCTCCCGTATACGTATCCGTAATCCGTAAATAGGGAGGTTTAGATGTAAGTTACACGTAGCACTTGTAACTTGAGGCGGGAAAATACTGTGTATGACGTCACTAATTTCTGTTGGGAACGTGATTTGTTTGACGTAAGAAGATGCCGCGCTACTTGGTTCTGACGTGTAAAGTACGCCGCATCTATCGCTTTATAAGCAAATGGGTTGAGTAGATTCCATGTATGCGTCCTCCATACGTGTGCACCTATCCGATTAGTATGTGCCTACGAATTACGCATACATTGACGTTGCGCCTTAATGTTTAATGTGAGTACGCTAGACATAGACTGCTTAAATTTTTAAAAATCTAGAATGCATTCTGGGAAGTAAATTTGTCACATCATGGGACTATTTTTTATTTTTGTTTACATATCCATGGATGGACCTCGGCAGACTATGGGGGGTGCGTACGCACCCCTCGCACCCCCCCCCCCCCCCTTGCGTACGGGCCTAAACTTTAGTGCGAAACTAAATATCACCATCGTCATCATCACCACCATTTTAGTCATCAGCATCATCATCAGCATCATCATCATCATCATCATCATCATCATCATCATCATCGTCGTCGTCGTCATCATCAACAACAACAATACCATTATGATCATAATCATCATCGTCATCTTTATAATTCACATTTCCATCATCATCACCACCACCACCATCATCATCACCACCACCACCATCATCATCATCATTATAATTATCACCACCATCATCATCATCATCATTATAATGATCATCACCATTATCATTATAATTATCACCATCATCATCACCATCATCATCATTTTAATTATTACCACCATCATCATCATCATCATCATCATCATCATCATCGGATCCAGGATTAAAATGAATAAATGAATGAATTAATATTTAACGACACCCCACCACAACAATACATCATCATCATCATCGTCGTCGTCGTCATCATCACAACAACAACAATACCATTATGATCATAATCATCATCGTCATCTTTATAATTCACATTTCCATCATCATCACCACCACCACCATCATCATCACCACCACCACCATCATCATCATCATTATAATTATCACCACCATCATCATCATCATCATTATAATGATCATCACCATTATCATTATAATTATCACCATCATCATCACCATCATCATCATTTTAATTATTACCACCATCATCATCATCATCATCATCATCATCATCATCGGATCCAGGATTAAAATGAATAAATGAATGAATTAATATTTAACGACACCCCACCACAACAATACATCATCATCATCATCGTCGTCGTCGTCATCATCAACAACAACAATACCATTATGATCATAATCATCATCGTCATCTTTATAATTCACATTTCCATCATCATCACCACCACCACCATCATCATCACCACCACCACCATCATCATCATCATTATAATTATCACCACCATCATCATCATCATCATTATAATGATCATCACCATTATCATTATAATTATCACCATCATCATCACCATCATCATCATTTTAATTATTACCACCATCATCATCATCATCATCATCATCATCATCATCGGATCCAGGATTAAAATGAATAAATGAATGAATTAATATTTAACGACACCCCACCACAACAATACACATCGGCTATTGGGTGTCAAATATGGTAAGTGCATGGAAATATTATTTACATTAAGAATAAAATTTATGTAATTATGTGCATTAGGGAAGGAGGTCTATATTAAAACTATACGCATATACTGTGCACTTCGTGGATAAATCACTGTACACCCATATAAATGTAATGTCATTGGCATTAGGGTAGGATCTGTGGGGTAATCTCTATCGTATTTTAGAACGAGGTGGAGTTTTATCTTACAACAATTACTGCTAAATATGCCATGACGTATGACACCAAAACATGTTGTGCTTCTATTAGCATTGTTATGTTGATGTAATGGGAAGACATCGTATTGTCTGCAGGTATGTCTATTAACAACCGGCACGCGTCTGTAAGTATTTTCTCAGTGGGGGACTTACACACGTGTTCTTAATGAATTGTATCATCCGATGTTTTCTCCATCATTTATCAGCTGACTCGCATGTCAGGTATGATACACTGATAGCCATACCTTGGTTTTTCTCGTCGGGTTTCTAGTTTCTCATAGCCATGATTAAGTGAGACACAATACGAGCATATTTGTCCTTTCCTATTGTATGTTCCTTCGCCCGACTGTTTGTAGTTGTGTCAATACGTTGGTCATTTCACCCGTCAGGGATCACACAAACTGGGTGATCACTGTTCCACGAAGACACTTGTAGTTTTATAGTTTCCATTGTTTTACTATCGGAAATGTTATAACTCTAAATATCAAATTGTTGTATTCTAAAAAGTAAACAGTTTTTGTTATGCATGAGATGTGTTACATTCACATAGACACACACACACACACACACACACACACACACACACACACACACACACACACACACACACATACGTACGTATGTATGTATGTATATATATATATATATATATATATATATATATATATATATATATATATCAAAAGAATTTAAGGGTCAAAAATTTATAACCAAATAAGTTTCAGAGTGTATTAGATTGATGATGTAAACTACACCAAAAATTTAATTTATTGTTCCATATTTACAAAAAAACACAAATAAACGTCACTGTATACAAGAAAGTCACATGACATGCTGTCAAAGTTGAAGGTTGTCAAACATGGATTTTACACATTAGAACATTCGTTTAATAGTGTGTGAATCCACCCCTGGCGCGAATACACTCGACACATCGTTGCCTCATGCTGTTGATCAGACGTCTGAAGAACTCTTGGGGAATGGCCTGCCACTCTGCCATAAGAAGTTGACCCAGATCATGAAGGTTGGCCGGAGGGGCATGGTTATCCCGAACTCTCCTGCCTAATTCGTCCCAGGCGTGCTCTATTGGGGCCAAGTCAGGCGAATATGCTGGCCAATCCATCCTGGCGATACCCTGTTGTCTGAGAAAGTCCGTTACCACCCTGGCGCGGTGGGGTCTGGCATTGTCATCCTGCAGAACTGCCCCGCCGCCAATCTGCTGAAGGCCTGGGAGAACCAACGGCCGGATAATCTCATTCAGATAGCGGATTCCATTCAGATTGCCATCCACCACATAGAGGGGGGTCCTGTGGTGGATAGAGATGCCACCCCACACCATGACGCTGCCACCACCGAACCGGTGACGTTGTCTAACGTTAACGTCAGCGAAGCGCTCCCCAGGACGTCTGTAGACACGAACCCGACCGTCGTTGAACTGGAGACTAAACCTGGACTCATCAGTGAACATCACTCGACCCCACTGAACACGTTGCCACCGCAGATGAAGTGTGCACCAGTGACGTCTGGCCGTTTTGTGACGTGGTAGGAGTGGTGGTCGAACAGCCTGGCGACGGCAGCGTAGATTATTGGCTCTCAGACGATTGCGTATGGTTTGATCAGACACTCGAGTTCCAGTCGCAGTCCGCAGATTGTCACGTAATCGGCGTGCAGTGGTTGTGCGTTGACGTAGAGCCATATTGGTGATGTAGCGGTCCTCTCTATTTGTAGTGCTTCGGGGTCTTCCCGAACGTGGACGATTTCGAACAGAATTCGTTGCTTGGTACCGTTGCCACAGTCGGCCAACGACACTCTGACTGACACCAAGTCTTAGAGCAACATTTCTTTGCGTATTGCCATCCTGAAGCCAAGCAATAGCCCTTCCTCGATCTTCGATAGTCAGTTGACGTCGTACCATTGTCGAATTTGGAGTGTGCACCGTACACGAACGCAAGCTCCAATTATACGGAAATTCAGCATTGGGAACATGGAATACACATGCAAAGCGTGCAAATGAAGCGCTTTGTGAAAAAGCAAGTTATGGGCACTTAGCAGACCTTTCGCTTTCGCCCTAATTTACGTGCAAATGTAAGCATGTTTTCGCCATTAGAACTAGTCGACAGTGTCAATGACAGTGGATTTTAATTCATTTATGGGTTGCTTAGACCCACTTTCGTCAAAATGGAACAATACCATGCGTGACATTATGGTCTAGCTGATATAATTGACATTCAGAAAATAATGTCGAAAATATCGTCTGACCCTTAAATTCTTTTGAGTAGTATATATATATATATATATATATATATATATATATATATATATATATATATATATATATATATATATATACATACGTTCATACGTTCATATGTGTGTGTGTGTGTGTGTATATATATATATATATATATATATATATATATATGTGTGTGTATATATATATATATATATATATATATATATATATATATATATATATAACTGTATATATGTGTGTGTATGTGCTAATTAAAGTATATTTAACATTAGCTTAGACGATATGCTCTTGGACATGTTTAACTGTGTCATCGTTTCGTACATTGTTGAATACGTGAAAAGGAAAACATATACACTGTATGTGTTGTAATGCATTCCAGTCATGTTTTTCTAATCTAAATATAGTCTTTTTTATATACAATAAAATTGTGAGCAAACTATTTTAAAATGAGATAAAGTCAAACATAAACGACAGGTGTTAAGAATAAAAAGTGATGCAATACATTGTGCTGAGAGTAATGTGTTTATAAATGTAATGTATGACACAGAAGACTTTTACTACAAGTGCCATAAAACTATCTTAAGAATGTTTAATTGTATTTAATATAATTGTATACTTTGTCGTATACGTTTTGAAAATAACATAGATTACTATCGACGCAAACTAATTATGTATACTGAATATGTCGAGTCCGATTGAGGATATCTTTCAGTATTTGTGAATAGTAAAATTCACTGAACAATACACAGTACGCCTGTCAGAATGTACCTTTCATGGTATACATGCACAGACTGAAAGCCCCTGTTGACGTTATTGAGAAAATCATGTTTTACAGTTGGCGACTCGCTAATCCCTCCACGCAACCGGCCCGAGTCCGTCAAGGGTGTATTATTGCCCGTATTAAAGTCCGTAATAATGAGTTGTATAATAAAATTCGCCGCTTCGTTCCACTCGGACCGCCGCCGGGAACCGTGGCAGCGAGTGTGTGTGAGTATAAGCATGCCAGTACAGGGACTGATTTGCTGTGCGGATCTCATGCTTCTCCATGCAGCAAAGACCTTCATTGTGAGTGTGGCCAGCCACGGGTTCCTCTGTACACTGAGGGTCGGGGACAATTAAACGCGGTCGACTTGGTACTTTTCATTCAGCACCGTTTTCACGATTGTGGACGTATGCCAACACGTTGATGTGACGGAGCGATTCCTATTGAAAAGCGGCTCTTTACGGGCCCGAGTATTGCTGTGTGTAAACTCGGTGATATTGTGACAGATAGAGAAAGAGAGAGAGAGAGAGAGAGAGAGAGAGAGAGAGAGAGAAAGAGAGAGAGAGAAACCCGAGGTATTCATTGAAGACGTCAGGTACATGTAAACAAATCTTACATAGGAGAGAAAACAAGAAGTAAAAATGCCCACCGTGTATTCGTCAGTGTATCTTGGATATAACAGCTGACAGTATTGACGTATTTGTACTAATGTGAGCTCTCATGTTACGGAATCATGTCACAAAACAAGATCACACAAACGGGGTGTTGAGCGGGTGAATTACCAACAATAGTGACTGGTGAACCTCATCAAAATCACCCGCTATTATATATATATCAGATGGACTCATTAGTCCAGTGAAATGGCACTGCAGTGTAAAGTTTTAGTTTCAAGAGACGTTGTGTCAGCTTTCTAAGACGCGCAGAAATAACCATTTGGTAATGCAAGAGTGGAGAAGAATAATTTATATATTAGAACAACAAAAGCTACAAGAAAAGCAACAACAATCCAATACGGATGTATAGATAAACCGACTCACTGTGTGAACCATAACCTGGAGAATGACCTGGACTGAGTTCTGGAGAGGTTTTCACGCTACCATGTAAATGATAGATACCATACAAGATGGTAGACTAAGATAGTGGTCGTGTCTGTCAACAAAACTGTTGTTGTTGTTGATGATGTTGTAACATTTTTGACATGTTTGATGAGTATAATATTTGAGACAGAAACCTGATCGACTGAATGGAATATATTTAAGATAGAAACATGCCAAAGTGAATGATAGTTTGAGGAACACAATTAATTTGTCTTTGATTGGTGATGCAGTGCTAACTGTATACACTCAGTGTTTTCAACAACTCTCCAGGCATTTTATGTGAATGTTGTTTTCAGGAATACAGTAATTTCTTCTTTTATTGGTGATGCAGTGCTAATTATGTAAGGCCAGCGTTCTCGACAACTGACTATGCATTTCATCTCAAACGCCCCCGTGGACAACCGCCCGTACGGACACCAGCCTTACTTGAAGAACGAAGACTTCCACAACTACTCTCCGAACATCAGCCGTCGCAACTCGACAGTGAGCGGGACGTTCCACCTGAACCACAACCACAACCACCACCACAGCGAGGACATCTTCATCAACGAGTTCCGCGTGCTCACCAACAACAGCGCCGACGAGGCGAGGGAGCCGTTCATTTGCGAGCAGCTCACCGACTGGAAGAAGAGCAGCGATTACACGCACACCCAGAAAGACGAGTTCCCCGTCGACCATAACTGCGTCACCGAGCAGTGCAAGAGAATCATCATCAACATCAGCGGCCTCAGGTTCGAGACCCAGCTCCGGACTCTAAACCGCCTCCCCAACACTCTTCTGGGTGACCCGGAGAAGAGAGAGAAGTACTGGGACCCGCGGATGCGGGAGTTCTTCTTCGACCGACACCGTCCGACATTCCAGGCCATCCTCTACTACTACCAGAGCGGCGGGAGACTCAAGCGCCCTCTGGAGGTGCCTATCGATATCTTCATCAACGAGCTGCATTTCTACGAGATCGGCAACAACACCATCGACGAGTTCCGGCGGACGGAAGGCTGCATCGTGGAGCACGAGGTGGTGCTGAAGCCGAGTAACAGGATCCAGTTGAAGCTGTTCGAGGTGATGGAGTACCCCGAGAGTTCCGTTTGCGCCAAGATTGTCGCCGTCCTGTCCATCATCTTCATCCTCGTCTCCGTGACGACCTTCTGCGTGGAGACTCTGCCGCACTTCACAGGCAAGGACTGCAAGAACCAGACCGTGGTGGTCAACGGCACAGCGTCCGTGATCCGCGTGCCCAACTATACGGAACCGCTGTTCATCACGGAGTCGTGCTGCATGGTGTGGTTCGTCTTCGAGATGATCATCCGGTTCGCCGTCTGTCCGTCCAAGAAAGCCTTCCTGAAGAACATCATCAACTGGATCGACGTGATCGCGATCGTGCCGTACTTCATCTTCCTGGCCATCACCTTGGTGACCGGTTCGTGCAGCACGAGCAACAAGACGGGCGGTCTGTCGGTCCTCCGCGTGTTGAGGGTCGTGCGAATCCTCAAGCTCAGCAAACATTCCGAGGGGCTCAAGATCCTCGGCAAAACGCTGAGGACGAGCATTAGGGAGCTGACCATGTTTCTCATGTTCCTTGGCATCGCCACCGTCATTTTCTCCGGCGCCGTCTTCTATGCCGAGACGGCTCAGGAAACCGGACAGTTCTCCAGCATCCCCGACACGTTCTGGTGGGCTATTGTTTCCATGACGACAGTGGGCTATGGTGATTACGTTCCTACAGGAGCCATTGGGAAGTGCCTCGGCGGCATGTGTGTGCTCTCCGGGGTTCTGGCCATTGCACTTCCGGTGCCAGTCATCGTGGCCAATTTTAACAACTACTACCGACAGTACACAGGGCGGGGCTACGGGTCGGTATAAAAATGTGGATTTATTCTATTACTGTAAGTACGGAAGTCGAGGCTATAAGTCAGTATAACGTGGATTTATTCTATTATTATCAGTACAATAGTCGAGGTTATAAGTCGATATTAAAATGTGGATTTATTCTATTACTGTAAGTACGGTAGTCGAGGCTATGAGTGGATATAAAATGTGGATTTATTATATTACTGTCAGTACAATAGTCGAGGCTATGAGTCGATATTAAAATGTGGATTTATTATATTACTGTCAGTACCCTGGACGAGGCTATAAGTCGATATAAAATGTGGATTTATTATATTACTGTAAGTACCCTGGACGAGGCTATGAGTGGATATTAAAATGTGGATTTATTATATTACTGCCAGTACCCTGGACGAGGCTATGAGTGGATATAAAATGTGGATTTATTATATTACTGTCAGTACCCTGGATGAGGCTATGAGTGGATATAAAATGTGGATTTATTATATTACTGTCAGTACCCTGGACGAGGCTATGAGTGGATATTAAAATGTGGATTTATTATATTACTGTCAGTACCCTGGACAAGGTTATGAGTCGATATAAAATGTGGATTTATTATATTACTGTCAGTACCCTGGACGAGGCTATGAGTGGATATAAAATGTGGATTTATTATATTACTGTCAGTACCCTGGACGAGGCTATGGGTGGATATTAAAATGTGGATTTATTATATTACTGTCAGTACCCTGGACGAGGTTATGAGTCGATATAAAATGTGGATTTATTATATTACTGTCAGTACCCTGGACACGGCTATGAAAGGCATAACATTTGGGATTTAACTTACTACTGCCACTATCCTGGAAGAGGTTGTGGATCGGTCTAACACAGGGGATTTGTTCTAGTATAGTCAGGATGATGGTTCATCGCACGGAGCAGTCTACACTGTGTGGCTAAGTAACAAATACTAATGTCAATAACACAGGTCATGTCATAGAGTGCTCTCGCCCCGATGTGACCTACGAATAATTATATCTAATATATATATCTAGACTAATGACGCAGGTCATATACTGATGGGCTGTTAGTGTTGTCATTGCTCTGTAATAATTCCAGTATAGCCATTGGAATGTGCCACTTCTGCCATAGACAGATGGGTTTCTGTTGTCTGCTTAATTTGTTTTAAAAGTGGATGATTTTCAGACGAAGGATTTACACATATCTTTTCAGAAAACAATTCTAAAGAATTAATTAAATCCTATATTTTCATTTGCAATACAGGTGTATTTTTTCAATTTAACTATGAAAGCCACAACTCTAGACTAATAGTTAGAAAACAATGATTACACAGACAGAGTTTGTTACATGGTTTTAATAAGTACGTGTTACATAGTTTTAGTCAATACGTGTTTGTTTGTTTGTTGTTGTTTGTTTGTTTGGTTTGGGGTTTGTTTTGTTTGGTTTGGGTTTTTTCATTATATTTTTTTTTTTTTTTTTATTATTATTATTTTTTTTTTTTGTTCATTATATTTTATTGTTTCTGTTGTTATTTGTTTTCAGACGTATATTGCCATTGACACCCCTCCCCTTATAAGCCTCTAGCTTATAAATTGATTCTCTGTTGTTTTTTTTTTTTTTACTTGAGTAGGGGCAATATATGAGCCATGTTTTTTTATCATAAATCTGTGCATCGACCAAGTGATTAAATAGACGAATAGATTATTACGTTACGGTATAGTAACCTAGCTACGTGGTGACATGCAGTATATATACTATTTAAAACAAATTAATGATCAGTGATTATAATGTTTTGTATGCATCCTGGGGCGGATCCAGGGTTTTGTAAACGGTGAGGTCCATAAAATGATAAATTGCAATTTGAGTTTGTCCAAAGGGAGCGAGATCTATAAGTGTGTTAGGGAGTATGCTCCCTTGAAAAGTTTGAAATTAAATGCCAATAGCCGTGGTTCGAGGTAAATTTACTGTTGTATATTGTGGACGATGAATTAAAAAAACGACAACACTAAAGTCATCCCTGTGACACCTCATACTACCATTATATTGAACTGAATAGAATGTTCATTGTAATAATCGAATGCAGAAAACAATCTTTGATGTGTGTATTTGTGGCACCGATAATCCTGATAAAATTAACAAACCTAATGAAACACACGTCGCCTTTTATCGAATACACACGCAGCAATATTACATGTACAAGATATTACACGTCCGTAATTTTCACTCACCATACAGTTAACACGTTAGGTTGGTACGAGTGTGACATTCTCTATGTCTCCTAGGAACACGATATTAGACGACAGGGGTAGGGCTCCTGCCTGGCTCCAAGACGGAAATTCTCAAAGACACGTTACACGTTGGCTAACATTAATCTTTTGTCCAACGTCTTCTGTGTGAACATTCTGTAACATATCAGAATAATGGTATTATGGTGAAATGCACTTCCATATTAAATATAGTTACTGACCCTAACTTGTTTTGAGTAGTAATAGGAGTTTGACTTTGATATACAGTATACATTCATCAATTATGTGATATACAATATATATTACACAGCTATACGATTATATAGTATGTATATATATGTATATTAAGCAGATGTATAATATACCATATATGCTAAACAACTGTGATATTAAATAGGTATTTGATATATAGTATAAATTAAACAGTTATGTGATATAGTCTATAGTAAACACTTATATAATGTGCATTATGTATTAACGAGCCATGTGGTATAAAGTGTATATTTAACAGCTATGTGAAATGCAGTATTATATTAAAATGTATGTGATATTATCTGTGGCCAGTGCCTTTGACAACGACTACAAAACACCTCCTGTGATAGAGTTGAACACACTACCAGAATACCACTGATATTCCGTTCTACCCAAGTGGTTTCAGCGTCAGGAACTAGCCAAAAATAACCATTGTTTTATACGTGTCTTATATCATTGTGTTTATTAAATAGATTATTTTTACTATACGATCTTCACTTACTATCTTGTTTCTTGGTACTCGTATTTTTTTTTTTTTAGAAACCTGTCTTTTTAATGACTTCTATTACATGTTTTTCAGAATATCAGTGTCTGTAAATCCAATGAGTTTCTGGTTGTCTTAATTCGTGTAGTACCCCAAACTCCATTTTATTTCCATTTCAATGTTACTTTTTATACGTACGAAATGACTGTCAGGCAAAATCTAATTCGGGCTACTACAAACTTTAGGACGACCACAAACATTGTATATACAGACACTGGTATTCTAAACAGGCAAATATATTTAATGTGTAATTTTAATCGTTAAAAAGACTAGTAGTGTTACAATGGCAACTTACTCCGGACAGTCCATATCACAGACTCATGCTTTTAGCTTGTCACGGAAGCAGTCATATGTTTCAAAACCTTACACTGACTCGAACTGTGTAGTGTGCAAAACACACACACACTCTCTCTCTCTCTCTCTCTCTCTCTCTCTCTCTCTCTCTCTCTCTCTCTCTCTCTCTCTCTCTCTCTCTCACACACACACACACACGCACAAACACCCATATACACACAGACACATCACACACACAGATACCCACATACACACACACCACACACACACATACATACATACATACACACACACACACACACACACACACACACACAGAGACACATATACACACATGCACACACTGCACACACCACACATACAGATACACACATACATACACACAGACATACAGACACATATACATGCACACATATACATGCACACATGCACACCACACCTACACACCACACACACAGACATACAGACACCACACATACACAAAACACACACACAACACACACATACACGCACACAGAAAGAGACACATACACATGCACATACACACACATACTCTCTCTCACTCTCACACACACACACACACACACACACACACACACTCTCTTTCTTTCTTTCTGTCTCTTTCTTTCTTTCTGTCTCTCTCTCTCTCTGTCTCTCTCTCTCTCTCTCTCTCTCTCTCTCTCTCTCTCTCTCCACTCCTCTCTCTCTCTCTCCTCTCTCTCTCTCTCTCTCTCTCTCTCTCTCTCTCTCTACCACTCCCACTCCCTCTTCCACTCCCACTCCCTCTCCCACTCCCACTCCCTCTCCCACTCCCTGTTTCACGCCGACTCCCACTCCCACTCCCTCTCTGCTACACACATACACACTCACGCGCACGCACACGCACAGACACCCACATATACACGCGCACACACACAGACACCCACATAGATAAACACATACGTACGCACACACACCCACACATACACATACACATACATACATACATACATACATACATACATACATACATGTAATAGTCAACCTCGACATACATACAATATATAGATATTCATACATCAATACATACTAGCCAGTGCCAGGTCTGCCCACTGTTTCATGCACATAAGCGGGATCGACCGCGTAGATTGTAGGCCCCATGCATATGGTTGAGTTAAAGAGCTTCCTTTTTTATGGAAGCTTCGATAGCTCAGAGCGTATCGTGGTTAGTCTTGCAATTTGCGGGCGAATCGGTGCCACAGGTTCGAGTCCCAGCAACGGCATGGGACAATTTTTGAGGCCAGAAAGGATTTAATTATCCCCTGCGCCAGTGCGTTAATATCTATGTATGTAATAGTCAACCTCGACATACATACAATATATAGATATTCATACATCAATACATACTAGCCAGTGCCAGGTCTGCCCACTGTTTCATGCACATAAGCGGGATCGACCGCGTAGATTGTAGGCCCCATGCATATGGTTGAGTTAAAGAGCTTCCTTTTTTATGGAAGCTTCGATAGCTCAGAGCGTATCGTGGTTAGTCTTGCAATTTGCGGGCGAATCGGTGCCACAGGTTCGAGTCCCAGCAACGGCATGGGACAATTTTTGAGGCCAGAAAGGATTTAATTATCCCCTGCGCCAGTGCGTTAATATCTATGTATGTAATAGTCAACCTCGACATACATACAATATATAGATATTCATACATCAATACATACACACATCACACACACACAAAGAGAGACACACATACACACACGCCATACACACATACAGACACACACATATATACACACAGAGACACACCACACACACATACACCACACACATATAGGCACACACACATATAGACACACACATACACACACCACACACATACAGACACACCAAACACATACAGACACACCGCATACAAACACACACAGACACAGAAAGAGACATGCACATACACACACCCTCTCTCTCCCTTACAAATATTAAGACGACCAAAAAACACATTGAATATACAGACACTGATATTCTAAACAAGAAAATATATTTAATATGTAAGTTTAATCGTAGAAATATTTTATTAGTCGGAAACATCTTACAGTGCAGTAAACTCAGGAATGTCCCTTTAACAGTACAACTAATATAGTTTGAAGGACACGTATTTCATTTGTTTTTTTCTCTCATTAAAATGCTCCATCTTCCGTAATGAAGTAATGTTCTGTGTGACATAGATGCCAAAAACGTGTAAACGTATGACCGGTGTAACTTCTAGTTGCAGACGTAAACTTTACAAAGCCTGTTTTAGACGCACACACGTGTAACTACATAGGCCTACATTTACAATGTTTAAACATCTGTTTTAGACGCACACACGTGTAACTACATAGGCTTACATTTACAATGTTTAAATATCTGTTTTAGACTCACACACGTGTAACTACATAGGCCTACATTTACAATGTTTAAATATCTGTTTTAGACGCACACACGTGTAACTACATAGGCTTACATTTACAATGTTTAAATATCTGTTTTAGACTCACACACGTGTAACTACATAGGCCTACATTTACAATGTTTAAATACCTGTTTTAGACGCACACACGTGTAACTACATAGGCCTACATTTACAATGTTTAAATATCTGTTTTAGACTCACACACGTGTAACTACATAGGCCTACATTTACAATGTTTAAATACCTGTTTTAGACGCACACACGTGTAACTACATAGGCCTACATTTACAATGTTTAAATATCTGTTTTAGACGCACACACGTGTAACTACATAGGCCTACATTTACAATGTTTAAATACCTGTTTTAGACGCACACACGTGTAACTACATAGGCCTACATTTACAATGTTTAAATACCTGTTTTAGACGCACACACGTGTAACTACATAGGCCTACATTTACAATGTTTAAATACAAAGCCTGTTTTAGACGCACACACGTGTAACTACATAGGCCTACATTTACAATGTTTAAATACCTGCGTTTAAGAAAGAAAAAAACAGGCTTCGTAAATTCGACACCGTGTTATGAAATGGGCCCCAGACCCTAGTTTTTAAACACTACAGCGTATTTTTCACTATTAAAGCCGTTTTTGATAATTTAAATTAGAAGTACTTACATTTTATTATTTAGAATAATTGTTTTCATACACCTGAAGTGGTTTTAGTCATCCAGGTTTTTGTAATACCCCACAATGCTTTTTTCATAATTCTAAAAACGCACGTTCGTCTATGGTTATCGAGACAAGCTCTAGATAATTTTAGATGGTATTTCTCCGTTTAAACATTGCAGACTATAGCTTCTCTTTGTTATAATCTTATCCAAACGTGTGTTGCAGGTTTGTAAATTAGCTAAACTTAGTATCCATTGTCACGGGCTGAAACTATTTTCTTCTGCGCCTTTAAAATAACTCAAATAATTAAACATTGAATCGGTGTAAATAGAAGGTGGGGTTTTTTCGTGTGTGTGTGTGTGTGTGTGTGTGTGTGTGTGTGTGTGTGTGTTATGCTATGTAGCATTTTGTATTCACCCCTGTAATGTAATTTGATGTTAATTTGTTAAGAAACTTTATTTACATAGAAATATTTGGTAAAAAAAGAGGTTATTTGAGTTGGTATAGGTTTAAAACTCAGTAATATGTTTTAATATAAGATTTAACATTATTCATTATAAGAGGCGGGACGTAGCTCAGTGGTAGAGCGCTCGCTCGATGCGCGGTCGGTGGACCCATTGGGCTATTTCTCGTTCCAGCCAATGCACCACGACTGGTTTATCAAAGGCCGTGGTATGTACTACCCTGTGTGTAGGATGGTGCTTATAAAGACCCTTTACTGCTAATCGAAAAGAGTAGCCCCATGTCGATTCCGAGTTTTTCCAGCGATGTATACAGACGTCACTGCATGTTCTTTCGATCGGGGAGGGGATCGCTTCGTATGGAAGCCTATTGGAATACCGCGTCGCATATACTGGAGCATGGGCAACCGCGACTCTAATGTATGGCGAACCGAAGAGAGGAAGAAGGAAGTCATCTAGGAAGAGGCCGTCTGCGCCAGGGGCGGCACAAGGGGGCCAAAACTGACAGCTCGACTGTCGGCGGCGGTCCCTTCTGCGTCGCTGCCCCCGACCCGACCTGTCAAGCCTGCAACCAAGCCTGTGAAGCCAGCGGCGGACTCACACGTCGTGGTGGTGGACTCGCCAGCCAGCCCCGAGATGGATGTTCCAGCGACACCAGTGGTACCATCCGCTCCACGGAATGTATCAACAGTTGAGTTAACCCGAAGTGTGGCCGTTGGAAAGCGGAAGGCCGTCATAAGTGGAATGCGACGGATACACCTGAACGCTAGAACCTACAGAAATCTAAGTTATGCCGGCGATATCACGAGCACCTCATAGCTGACACGGAGGACAAATCAACTTTAATGTCGGGAACCGATCCGAGGAACTTCCAGCCGATACCGGAGCCTTGAGGGGGGGGGGGGGGGGGGGGGATACTCCATCCACTACACCCCGCGTGGATGCATTGTGCCAGGAATTGTTTTGACCTACTGCCACTGAGAAGTCTACCGTCAAGGCCTACTATCGAGAGAGATGGACAACACGTCTATACACAGGATAACCAAGCTCCTAGTTGGAAAGGCATATCAACCTGTCATCAAGCAACTGGTCAAGTGGAAAGAATATCTTCCAAACCTCGTCGCCCATGTTCTCATCAAGACTCCATAACGAGAAACGTCACTGCCAACCTCCCTACCAACCTCCTTCGCCTTCGTGAGTATGGACCGCCATTTCCAAAACATTCTTCTTCTTTTTTTTTTTCTTTTTTTTCTTTTGGTAAATAGTCTGGCACATTTTTTTTGGCAGTCCGTCTAAATTGCTCCAATCACCTTCAACTTTGGATGAGCAGTCAAATGTTTTGTTTGGGCTCAATTTTGACCAGACGTGGTTTTTGTCAACTTTACACAAAAAAAAATCAAATTCCGCCCACCTCAAACTCACCCTCCCACTCATGTCCCGGAATTGGTCACTGGCGAAGTTAGAGGCTAAGTCCAGAGTAGGCGTGTCTAAACCTTCGGGATATGGGCACGTTAATAGAGTTCCCAGTTCCCAGTAGCCCATGAAGTGGCGACAGCGAGTTTCCTCTCTCAACATCTGTGTCGTCCTAAACCATATGTCTGATGCCATATAACCGTAAATAAAATGTACTGAGTGCGTCGTTAAATAAAACATGTCTTTCTTTCATTAACGTTATATGTCAATTCATCGGTTCTCTTTCGATGCAAACGGGCTAGACAAACCGAAGATACTCGATAACTCTTCCAACACAAACTGTAGCATCACAACAAGGATTATCTCCCTTATATCGGACCACATTTAAGTCAAAATAATTACTAGGCCTGAATTGGTCATTTCACGAAAGATTGGATTAGTGGTACATTTTTAATTTTCAAATCGAGTTTTCAGTCATCAACAGAAAAGAGATTTCCCGTGCCGCAGTCGTCATAAATTCTTTATTTGTAAATGTCAAGACGGACACGCGATGAACTAGTAGCCTAGTTTATTTTAGTGTTGGGATGGCGAGCCTGGAACAAAAGTTTGAAATTAAAGTTTGTTTTGTTTAACGACATCACTGGAGCACATTGATTTATTAATCATCGGCTATTGGATGTCAAACATACCGGTCGTGGTGCACTGGCTGGAACGAGAAATAGCCCATCAAGCGAGTGCTTTACCACTGGGCTACATCCCATCCCTGTGCGTCTCTTTATGCTCCACGAAACTACTACAGCCTTGTAGCCCGTGGCCAAACCTTTAACCGACTTGTTCGAGTTAGGGAAAGGGACCAGAGGACCAGTCCTTCCCTAAATAAAAATACAAAGCATGAACTCTTTTCCACTTAGCCCCCTCTCCCCCCCCCCCCCCCCCTTACAATTTTTTCTGGATTCGCCCCAGATTAGGTCATAGAACAGTCTATTGGCGTGTCGGCTAAACCTAGTACCTTTGTAGGTCATGATCATCATTACAATGATGAGATCATCATCGGCGTCGTCAACAGGACTGACATCATTAATAATATAATACCATGTATTGTTTTTCACCTAAAACATTTTCACTCCCAAAACAAAAAGGAAATGGGGTTTTTAACGATGCACTCAGCACATTTTATTTACGGTTATATGGCGTCAGACATATGGTTAAGGACCACACATATACTGAGGGAGGAAACCCACTGTCGCCACTTCATGGGCTACTCTTTTTTAATTAGCAGCAAGGGATCTTTTATATGCACCATCCCATAGACAGGATAACACATACCACGGCATTTTGGCCCACTGACGGGGATCAATCCCAAATCGACCACGTATAAAGCGAGCGCTTTACTACTGGGCTGTCTCGCCCCTCTCCCCCCCAAAAAAAACCCCCCCAAACAAACAAACAATAAATAAATAAATAAAATGATATATTTTACTACAACAAACACACGACTCGTGAAGTTAGCTATTAGAAAGATTTAATAAAATTCAACAAAATATTTAGATATATCAAAATACAGGTGTACAAAATATGGTTCTACTGAGGATGACCTACGGTCATGGTCGTACATCTGAAAGCACGCGGATCGATTCAACCCATTTACACTGTCACGACAGTGAAACCTCTATACTGCGGTGTCTCGAACAGCCACAACACAGGGAGGCAGTGAAGTGAAAATCTTCTGGAATTAGACATTACCCGGTAGAAATACAAATCACAGAATACAGACATATACCAACACCATTCTGTTAGTGTAACAATGTACTCAAATTATACACTATATATACTGCCACTGGATAATAAACAGTACATGGGTACTCTATACACTAGAGTATACTGACATTGTATACTATCACAGTATATCAATATTGTATACTAATACCGAATTTGAAACTGTAGACTGACAATGTATATTAGCACTGTATTTCGACACTACTGAAATAGCATACAGACATAGTATACAGCGTATTGAAATTATTAATATTAATTCATATTTATTATTAATATTCAGTATACTTTATGCTTATACTGCAAACGACAGCATACTAACACTATATTTACAAATGGTATGACATTATACTGAAACCATACTAACAGAATACTGTACCTATACTGACTCAGTATACTCTCACAGTACCCACATTATACTGCCACTATACCAGCAGTATAATGTCACTGTATGCTGACAATTACCCAACTAGTTTTCTGATATTGTATTCATTTATACAGTTATTGGCGCTGTATACGGACAGCTACTAATACTGTATACTGTTAATGTCGCTGTATACTGGTAGTTAATGTCGCTGTATACTGGTAGTTAATGTCGCTGTATACTGATATTCCATACTGACAATCATTGACATTTTGTTTCACTGATACTGCATACTGATAGTTACCAATAATGTATACTGTCCGTTACCGAGATTGCATACTGAGAATATATTGACATTTGTTCTCATTCAACTATCACAGCCATAGTATTAGTAAGAGATTTCAGTTTGTTCATAACATGTACATAGTTCTAAGCTACGTTACCCGAGTGTTGTATTTCGACACGGTACCACTGGCGTGGGTATACACTCAATGTATTTTGTTAAAGTATTACATTATGTCAGAGGTATTACTATATATACATTTCTAGCACCAGTGACACATATGCACATGTGACTGGACACTTAACTCAGTAATGTGTGTGGCATTTCTCAAATATCTGGGAACCCAAGCGACCTGTTGTCAGTAATAACTAATTGGTGTATGTGCTATATAGTCACGTTCAGTTTGTATAAAACTACCCGTTGAAATTCAGTGATCAACTAATCAACATTATCTACAATAGGCGATAAATACATTTTACATTTCATAGAAATTACGTGTTGCCTAATGTGTGCGACACAAGATAATTACAAAGTTGAAACAAACGAACGAAATATCTCCCCTAAGCCTCTCCTCCCTCCCCCCTCAAAAACGAAAAAGAAAACAAAAGAAAAAGAAAACAAAAACATTGGCAAACGAACACAATACTCTCAAACGCCAGGATTTGCGTGAGATTTCAGTAGAAAATATAAATAAATAAGCCTGGTGTACTACAGTGATAATAAGAAAACATTGCATAGATATATTTTGATGAGAAAACGTCCGAGGAATTCCAACACACCAGATCTTTTCCTAATCCACCACAAGATGTCACTTCAGTATAAGATTGTGTTGAGCGTATTAAGATGAATCAAGCCATGTTGAGGATTCCACAATCCATATCACACCTGTCTTTAGACACACCTCGCTCACCACAACGTGTCCATTATACAGAGTTATCTCATTATCGAGGTACAATATTGGCTAGTCTATGTAGAAAAGATCGTTCCCAAAGATGTGTGATTTTATAAACTACGAATCAACTATGCATACACTGGAGGGTCGGGGCTGGGCGTGGGACTGGGCGTGTGAGAGAGCAGTCTCCGCAGTGAATAGTTTTTACCAGGTAAAGCGTTTCATACTGTTTTGTTTGGAGGTTTTTTTCCCGACAAGGAGCCACCTCCGCAGAGCTTGGTAAGTCCGTACGCCTGTAATTATATCATAGCATTCTGTACTGATTATCTCTTCTGTGAAAACATTATTTTGGTCCATTACACAACCTGCTTGATAATTTGGCACACCCCCTCTTCACAGCGCACCCCTACTTCCGAGCGTATACCCCTCCCAGCGTACCCCCATTTCCTAACCCCCACCATCCAGAGTACCCCTTTTCCTAACCCCCGCTTCCCAGCGTACCTTAATTTCCTAATCCACACTTCCTAGCGTACCCTCATTTCCTAATCCCCCAACTCCCCGTATACCCCCATTTCCCAACCCCCACTTTTCGGCCCCCAAATCCAGCTGCTACAGAACCCTGTTGACAACACCCCTGTCTATAGAAAGATGGTGGAATGATAAGAACCTCAGTTTAACACTTTCCATCGTTTGGCTCTATCAGCCATTATAAAGGAGCTAAATATAACATCACACAAAGGCACAGGTGTTGTATCACTTTGTTATTTCACTGTGTAATATCACTGGGTTATATCTCTGCGTTATATCACCTCGAATCACACCGGGGTAGCATTAGGGCGGTAAACAACAAGGCACAGGTAAAACAGCGCTGGATCAATGGATCAACTATTGCTTTGGAATGGACAGAAGACTTTGGTGTCTAATGACGTTCTGCTGAAGCAAACATCAATTCACTGCACAATATCGCCGTATTAAATCAGAACCACGGAACACATACATGTGTACAGATAACTAGTGGATTTCGACAAATAAGAAATCACGATCTATCTCCAATCTGTAGAATATTAGCTGATATGTCACACGGTTTTTAGTGACACTCTCAGAATCCACGACGTGTGAAGACGTTTAGAAGCAGGTCTATCAGATTCTCACAACACATTAATAAACACAGTCATTCAGCAACACAACTCAGGTACTCTACAATGTTGTACAGGCATTCCTAGATTCAGGAGAAAACATTATTTTGGTTTGTGTCGCCCATTTTCTGACTTAATATTTTGTTTATCGTTATTTGAATTTTCATCCCTCGACAACTTGGTGTATCTGACGTATCTGCGGTTGCCATGGAAATGACAGTAGAGGGAGCCGACGACGAGGATGAGCATGGTGATAGCGCAGAGGATCCCGGCGATGTAGTAGGACTCCCGCCTCACCACCAGGATCGAGTGTTCTATATCTACAATACAAAGATAAATATATATATCTGGATAGCTCAGAACGCATTATGGTTAGTCTGCAATTTGCTGGCGATTCGGTGCCATAGGTTCGAGTCCCAACAACGGCATGGTACAATTTGTCAGGCCAGAAAGGATTTAATTATCCTCTGCGCCAACTGGTGCGTTAATATCTATGTATGTAACAGTCAACCTCGACATACATACAATATATATAGATATTCATACATCAGTATATACATACATACATAGACAGACAGATGGATTGTCAGACAGACATACAGTTAAAAGTTACAGTTAAAGTTACAGTTAAAAGTTTGTTTTGGTTAACGAAACCACTAGAGCACATTGATTTATTAATAATCGGCCATTGGGTGTCAAAAATCCAATAGCCGATGGTTACTATTAGAAAATTTGTTTCTAATTTTCATTATTATTCATACTTACCTAGTGCTAGCACAACAAATATGCTATTCAACCTGAGTCATACCTACACACTGCAGAATTCTCTCCCTTGCCGGATATGCGCAATGCTATCCTTGCACGGGCTACCTGTAACTTCATTCTCGGTTCAAAGTCCACCCACCGAGGGAAAGCCTCATAGGGGTGGGTGGGAGGTATAGTTTGTTGTGCTAGCACTAGGTAAGTATGAATAATAATGAAAATTAGAAACAAATTTTCTAATAGTCTTATTCAACTTACTGTGCTAGCACAACAAATATGCTATAACGGACGTGCAATGACACCGTTAGAGCACGTGAATTCAACATTAATGGGAGGAGGTAAGAAAATAGAGGACTTACCCGTACCCAAAAAGCTCCTTTGAAGTAATGACATGGAGATAGGACGAACCACGACATACGGTAACAAGGAGTCAAAAAACTTTTGGGAATAAAAAGGGGCTTCCCAAAAGAAAAACTCATCCCCATGAAAGAGAGGAAAAACATCTCCCCAGGGAGAGGAAACGGTAGACAACACTACAAAAACCCCCATCCCTCAGAAAAGAGTGGAGTGTTAAACATGTCCGAAGCGTGAATCGATGGCAGTCGGACGGAAAAGAGGTCGACCCCTTTCCGTTGCCCTGCGCACAGACACGACGTGTTGAGCCGCAATGACTGTCTGGATCCTACGCGTACCGTCAGGACCAACCGCCATATCCCGGAAATAGAAACGGTCAAAAGTGTGCCGTCCTTTCCAAACCCCTGCATTCATGACCTTTATAATATCTAAAGAGTCATGAAAATTCAGGGAAGCAGAAATGGCTCGGATCTCATGTGGTTTAACAGAGAAATTCCGTAACACATGATCACCCGCCATCTCATATGCTAGCTTGATGGTAGCTGCTATCCATCGAGACAAAGCATTTTTTGTGACATCACCCGGCCTAATGGTATAAGAAATAAACAATCTCTTTTTACCCTGCCGCCGGTTTTTCGTACGCTGCAAATAATACTTCAATGCTCTCACCGGGCAAAGAAGTCTATCCGAGTTATCAGATGACAGTGTACGAGATAAACTGTGAATGACAGTAGGTGGAAACTCTTCCCCTGGAGACTGGTTTTTAGCAACAAAGATAGGGTCGGTACGTAAAGTGACAGACCCGTCCGAATTGTAATCAACCAAGTCATGCAAAAAAACATGTATCTCACTGATCCGACGACAAGCTGCCAGTGAAACCAGAAACAGAGTCTTCCACGTCAAGGCACGAAGACTAGCAAACCTCAACGGCTCATAAGGCGCACCCTTAAGAGCATGTAACACCAGAAAGACACTCCATTTCGGAATAATGGAAGGTCGTTCAACCGTGGATTGTAATGATTTAAGTAAATCATGCAACACCAAGTTGGTAGAAAAGTCACGACATCCACACTGTTTAAGAGTAGTGAAAATCGCAGCTCTGTGACTTTTCACTGTCGTGACTTTAAGTTTCCTTTCTTGGACCAACGCCAGAAAGTACTCCGCTAAATCGTTGACAGTAGGCGATAAGGGATCGAAATCCCGTGCGTTCGCCCAACGAACCCACATACGCCAGTGACACTGATAAACCGACTCGGTAGATTTGCGCTTTGCTGAAGAGACGAGATGCGCAATTCTTGTCGAAAAACCTCTGCGTCGCAAGGAAGCCCTGATAACCTCCACGCGTGAAACCGGAAGACCTCCGGCTTCGGATGCCACACCGTCTGACTCAGTCGCTGGCTGAGTAGATCGGACAACACTGGTAATCGGAACGGGACTGCCACTAACAGTGACAGGAGCTGTGGAAACCAGGGCTGCGCCACCCACAGAGGAGCTATCAACGTCACGTGACAAGGTTCCTGGACCACTTTGGTCAACACCTTGCCGAGTAAGACAGGAGGAGGGAAGGCATAAAAATCCAGTCCCGTCCAATCCATACTTAACGCGTCGTACTCCAACGCCAATGTGTCCGGTACCGGGGACACGAACACCGGCAATTGGTTGTTCAACCGTGTGGCAAACATGTCCACCTGTGGACTGCCCCACACCCGAAGAACCGCTGCGACCACCCCTTTGTTCAACATCCACTCCGTCTGAACAGGGGTATGTCGACTGAGGGCATCTGCTAACACATTCACCGATGAAGGAATGTGTTTCGCCCACAGAGTGGTCCCTAGTTGGTCGCAGAATTCCAAAATCGCAAGAGCTTTGCGACCCAAAGTCTCCGATTTGGTTCCACCCCAACGATTGAGATATGCCACTACCGACGTATTGTCGCATCTCAACAGAATTCGACGGTGTCGAAGAACACACCGGCGTTAACTCCGATTTCACCCAATTGGGAATAAAACCCAACTGGAGGATCGTGTCCAAAACCAACCCGACATTGGTCTGACACTCCTGTTGCGACGAAGCTGGGATCAACCAATCGTCCAGATAGGTATGCATTCGAACCCCTAACAAATGAACATGACCTACCACCGCTTTTACCACACGTGTAAAAGCATGGGGACTCGTCGCCAAAACGAACGGGAGCACACGAAACTCGTACGCTTTCCCGTCGAACAGGAAGCGCAGAAACTTCCAAAACGCCTTGTGCACCGGGACATGGAGGTATGCGTCTTTCAGATCGATCGACGCAGCCCACTCCCCAATTTGAAGCAGGTTCCGGACCGAATGAACCGTTTCCATTTTCATGGAAGGAACATCGACGTAGACGTTCAGTGGCTTCAAATTTAGGATTGGTCTCCATTCCCCATTTTTCTTCCGGGCGAAGAAAAGATGAGAATAAAATCCCGGAGTGTCCAGACTGACTCTCTGGATGGCCCCTTTGTCGAGAAACTCGGCAATCATACTCTCCACTAAAACGCGCCGATCCGCGGACGGTAACGGCGGCATTCTCGGAGTGGAAGTAAGAGGGGGCTCGAAGAAAAGGGTATTTTGTAACCGTGTCGAACGACCGACAGAACCCAGGGGTCGAGACCAGGCAGCTTGCACCAATTTCGAAGGAAATGGCGGAGCCTGCCCCCCACGGGTATGGTTGCTAACGGTACCTCCGAAAGCAACTGCCGATCGTTCACGTACCCTCACCCCAACCGCTTACCACCCGTAGGCGCAACGCCTTTGGTGGACTGAGAACGGAACGCAGTACGACGTTTGCGTCCTCGCTTAGCGGAAGACGGGTTGTTACCTGGTTGCCTCCTAGTGTCAGGAACCCTAGGGATCTGAGCCGACTGTAAAAAAGCAGCCTTTTTTACAGGAGGAGGCTTGAACCCCAAAAACGTGGACCGACGTTTACCAGAGGTTGAGGGTCAAGTGTTCGGGACTGGTCGCGACAAATCCTTGTCTAGGACAATATTAAAATCGGGACCGAAAAGTAAATTTTCCCGTACCGAACGTGTACGAAAAAACGTCTTCGCAACGTTTGACGCACTCAAACCCGCCAGGTAATGGTCACGCCGTAACAAAAGACTGTTCGCAAACAATCGGCCAGATAACTGAGCGATATGCTTAGAGGCTTTTGACGCAGCCTCCAAACAGCCTTTCGCCATCGCGGGAAGGCTCTCGACAGCCTTATCCAAGCCAAATAGGAACGTACCTAAATGGTTATTAACCTGGAACATCGACTTAGCCAGCCGTTCGAACGATTCCAGATCCGCGATTGGCAATGACACATGCGGCGATGGGGAACAAGCGGCTCGGACACTAGCGGGAACGACCGCCGGATGTTCGAGAAAATCCGCCCCCAATGTCTCATAGGAGTCGGCACGAAAAATGCCGTTGGCAGTGCCGTTGGGTACTCATCAACACCCACTCCCAGGATACGATCACTGCCAGTGATCAACACATCAATGTCACAAAGTGAACTGTGCGCCTCCTGTGCAAGTGGTAAACCCGACTCCTCACGAGGAGTGACCAAATTCAAAGAACGGTTCCCGAAGGAGACACCCTTGAATGTAGGCTGGGCCTCAACCTGAGGTATAGCGTCCCCGCATACCTGTCGGACCTGGTCCCTGACAAAAGCCAGAACCGCCGGATAATCGCACTCCTCCTCTACCTCCGAACCGAAGTGAGAGAGAGCTGGGTCAGCGACAGAATCCGGTCCAATCGACGCTTCCTCTGAAGCCAGGTCACTGTCCACTGGATCCCGAAGATCGATATGGACTCCTCCCCCTAATCGAGACGCCCCTGGGGCAGCGTCTCCCGAGACGGAAACAATAGGAACCGAACGACAATCCCTAACTGCATCGTCAAACTGCTGTCGAGACGCAGTTTCTGCTGGTTTTGGCGGAAAACCAGGGGGGGGCGGGGAGGAATGGGAGCCGCACCCGACGGTCCCGTCTGCGAAAGCAATGATCCCAACTGAGGCGAAGCGTTCAAAAATTCCACAAAACTCCGAAACAACGTTTCCTGAAAGCCTAACGGTCGTTCCTGCGCCAAGTGCGGAACGGTCGGAGTTTGCGGCCACAGAGTACCCCCAGCCGAGGGGTATCTGCGCGAACCTCGTCCTCTATCGAGTAAAGTCGAAGAGGTAGGGACCAAAGACGGTGCAAACTGTGAGGAGATGTCCGTTGCTACCGAAGTCACCAGACCCTTGGGGTAAACATATGCAAACGGAGGACCCAAACGGGATGAGTCCTCCACCCAACGGTAAACATCGGTCGGGATGCTATCAGAGACGGATCCCGGCATCGGAACAACTGGCTCAGTTCGAAGCGAACTGGCAGAACTCTCCTCGGGCCTTGAGAATGCTGAGGTGCCGAAGCGACTGTCAGCAATCGAAGGCAAAGTCGGGGCCACCTGCTCTGCGGACGAAGCAGTGGACCTATGCACAACGGAGTGCATGTGCTCGGTAACCGATGAAGTCGTCAAAACCGGTGCCGCGACGACTCCACCCTGCCCCCCTTCTGTTTGTAAAGGTAACCGTAACGACGATGGCGACGCCCGCGACGAAGCCACACAAACAGAAGAAGGCGCCGTCACTAACGAAGACGGCTCACGTACCACGGTCACAATAGGAGCTCGGGGGGGGGGGGGGGGGGGGGGCGCTCCCGAAGTATCTGTAACTGTACTCGTAACACGGACCGAAGAAGAAACACCCTTGTGTTTCCCCCCCCCCCCCTTTCCGGACACTTTTCGAAGTGTCTACAGACTTATGGGACCTACCCACTAAGTCCGACTTGCCGACTACTGCCGAAGCAGACGACAAGATTTTGCTGGTACCCGAAACCTGAGTCTGCGAACCGAACCGAACCCACTGGTCAGGAGACCACGTGGCGCAGATCTCACACTGACGGTCTTGAGAACAAGACCGACAGTCCGGACACAACACGTGTGTGTCTTTACGTCGTAAAGGAAATGGACAACCATCTCGCGCACAAACTTTCCGTGCGCTAGCTGTCAACGAACTCGCGTCGGACATGGTAAATTCAACACAGAATTCCCAACTACCAACCGTATGTCAAGTTCAACCAAAAAAACAAACACAAAATTACAAGTAAAGAAAACTTTTTGCCAAAGCTTAACAGGTGTTAACAGGTGGACTGCAGAATTGAGAATAAAGTTACAGGTAGCTCGTGATTTGTTGTGCTAGCACAGTAAGTTGAATAAGACTATATCAATTGATGTCTATACCTAGTGATGTCGTTAAACAAAACAAACTCATAGTAATATTGCTGTACAGCAATAGCATGTACTGTACTATATGCCTGTAATAATATTGATGCACGGTAATAAAATACATTGTACAATAATGACATACACTGTACTATATGTACGGCAATGACATGTACTGTACTTTATAGCAATAAACGTTATTTATTTACGGTAATAAACGTATTGTACTATATCATAATAAATGTATTTATGTACAGGAATGACATGAACTGTACTATATAGTAATAAACATATTGATATATGGTAATGACATGCACTGAACTACATAGTAATAAACGTATTGGTGTACGGTAATGACATGTTGTGTACTATATAGTTATAAACGTATTGGTGTACGGTAATGACATGATTGTACTATATAGTAACGTATTGGTGTACCGTAATGACATGTTGTGTACTATATAGTTATAAACGTATTGGTGTACGGTAATGACATGACGTGTACTATATAGTTATAAACGTATTGGTGTACGGTAATGACATGATAGTTATAAACGTATTGGTGTACGGTAATGACATGTTGTGTACTATATAGTTATAAACGTATTGGTGTACGGTAATGTACGGTAATGACATGTTGTGTACTATATAGTTATAAACGTATTGGTGTACGGTAATACGTGTATATTGGTGTACGGTAATGACATGTCATGTTGTGTACTATATAGTTATAAATAGTGTATAAACTATATAGTATTGTGTGTATGTTGTGTAATATAGACGTATTGGTGTACGGTGACATGTGTACTATATAGTTATAAACGTATTGGTGTACGGTAATGACATGTTGTGTACTATATGTTATAAACGTATTGGTGTGTACATGTTGTGTATATAGTTATAAACGTATTGGTGTACGGTAATGTACTATATAGTTATGTATTGTGTACTATATAGTACTATATAGTTATAAACGTATTGGTGTACGGTAATGACATGTTGTGTACTATATAGTTATAAACGTATTGGTGTACGGTAATGACATGACGTGTACTATATAGTTATAAACGTATTGGTGTACGGTAATGACATGTTGTGTACTATATAGTTATAAACGTATTGGTGTACGGTAATGACATGTTGTGTACTATATAGTTATAAACGTATTGGTGTACGGTAATGTAATGTTGTGTACTATATAGTTATAAACGTATTGGTGTACGGTAATGACATGTTGTGTACTATATAGTTATAAACGTATTGGTGTACGGTAATGTAATGTTGTGTACTATATAGTTATAAACGTATTGGTGTACGGTAATGACATGTTGTGTACTATATAGTTATAAACGTATTGGTGTACCGTAATGACATGCACTGTACTATATATTTATAAATGTATTGGTGTATGGTAATGACATATACTGTACTATATAGTTATAAACCTATTGATGTATGGTAATGACATGTTGTGTACTATATAGTTATAAACGTATTGATGTATGTTAATGACGTGTACTATATAGTTATAAACGTATTGGTGTACGGTAATGACATGTTGTGTACTATATAGTTATAAACGTATTGGTGTACGGTAATGACATGTTGTGTACTATATAGTTATAAACGTATTGGTGTACGGTAATGACATGTTGTGTACTATATAGTTATAAACGTATTGGTGTACGGTAATGACATGTTGTGTACTATATAGTTATAAACGTATTGGTGTACGGTAATGACATGACGTGTACTATATAGTTATAAACGTATTGGTGTACGGTAATGTAATGACGTGTACTATATAGTTATAAACGTAATGTTGTGTACTATATAGTGTATATATAGTTATAAACGTATTGGTGTACGGTAATGTAATGACGTGTACTATATAGTTATAAACGTATTGGTGTACGGTAATGACATGTTGTGTACTATATAGTTATAAAAACGTATTTGTGTACTATATAGTTATAAACGTATTGGTGTACGGTATACGTGTACTATGATTTGTGTACTATATAGTTATAAACGTATTGGTGTACGGTAATGACATGTTGTGTACTATATAGTTATAAACGTATTGGTGTACGGTAATGACATGTTGTGTACTATATAGTTATAAACGTATTGGTGTACGGTAATGACATGTTGTGTACTATATAGTTATAAACGTATTGGTGTACGGTAATGACATGACGTGTACTATATAGTTATAAACGTATTGGTGTACGGTAATGTAATGTTGTGTACTATATAGTTATAAACGTATTGGTGTATGGTAGTACGTGTACTATATAGTTATAAACGTATTGGTGTACGGTAATGACGTGTACTATATAGTTATAAACGTATTGGTGTACGGTAATGTAATGTTGTGTACTATATAGTTATAAACGTATTGGTGTACGGTAATGTAATGACGTGTACTATATAGTTATAAACGTATTGGTGTACGGTAATGTAATGACGTGTACTATATAGTTATAAACGTATTGGTGTACGGTAATGTAATGTTGTGTACTATATAGTTATAAACGTATTGGTGTACGGTAATGACATGATGTGTACTATATAGTTATAAACGTATTGGTGTACGGTAATGACATGTTGTGTACTATATAGTTATAAACGTATTGGTGTACGGTAATGTAATGTTGTGTACTATATAGTTATAAACGTATTGGTGTACGGTAATGTATTGGTGTACGGTAATGTTGTGTATGTGTACTATATAGTTATAAACGTATTGGTGTACTATATAGTTATAAACGTATTGGTGACGTGGTAATAAATGTATTGGTGTACTATATAGTTATAAACGTATTGGTGTACGGTAATGACATGTTGTGTACTATATAGTTATAAACGTATTGGTGTACGGTAATGTAATGACGTGTACTATATAGTTATAAACGTATTGGTGTACGGTAATGACGTGTACTATATAGTTATAAACGTATTGGTGTACGGTAATGACATGTTGTGTACTATATAGTTATAAACGTATTGGTGTACGGTAATGACATGTTGTGTACTATATAGTTATAAACGTATTGGTGTACGGTAATGACATGTTGTGTACTATATAGTTATAAACGTATTGGTGTACGGTAATGACATGTTGTGTACTATATAGTTATAAACGTATTGGTGTACGGTAATGACATGTTGTGTACTATATAGTTATAAACGTATTGGTGTGTACGTTGTGTAATGTGTACGGTAATGACGTGTACTATATAGTTATAAACGTATTGGTGTACGGTAATGACGTGTACTATATAGTTATAAACGTATTGGTGTACGGTAATGTAATGACGTGTACTATATAGTTATAAACGTATTGGTGTACGGTAATGACATGTTGTGTACTATATAGTTATAAACGTATTGGTGTACGGTAATGTAATGTTGTGTACTATATAGTTATAAATGTATTGGTGTACGGTAATGTAATGTTGTGTACTATATAGTTATAAACGTATTGGTGTACGGTAATGTAATGACGTGTACTATATAGTTATAAACGTATTGGTGTACGGTAATGACATGTTGTGTACTATATAGTTATAAACGTATTGGTGTACGGTAATGTAATGACGTGTACTATATGATAAATTTATTGGTGTACGGTAATGACATGTTGTGTACTATATAGTTATAAACGTATTGGTGTACGGTAATGTAATGTTGTGTACTATATAGTTATAAACGTATTGGTGTAC
>NC_054701.1:94507643-94525204 GCF_016097555.1 Gigantopelta aegis
GGTGTACGTTAATGACATGTTGTGTACTATATAGTTATAAACGTATCGGTGTACGGTAATGTAATGACGTATACTATATAGTTATAAATATATTGGTGTACGTTAATGACATGTTGTGTACTATATAGTTATAAACGTATTGGTGTACGGTAATGTAATGACGTGTACTATATAGTTATAAACGTATTGGTGTATGGTAATGTAATGTTGTGCACTATATAGTTATAAACGTATTGGTGTACGGTAATGTAATGTTGTGTACTATATAGTTATAAACGTATTGGTGTATGGTAATGACATGACGTGTGCTATATAGTTATAAACGTATTGGTGTACGGTAATGACGTGTACTATATAGTAATAAACGTACTGGTGTACGGTAATGACGTGTACTATATAGTTATAAACGTATTGATGTACGGTAATGACGTGTACTATATAGTTATAAACGCATTGGTGTACGGTAATGCCATGTTGTGTACTATAGTTATAAACCTATTGGTGTACGGTAATGACCGACTCACGTCGTTGGAAGGCCTGCATCTCGGACAACATCACCGACATGGCTTTGTGTTTGAACGTGTACTTGTTCTCGTCTCCCGCCATCTTCATTTCGCCCACGTCCATTTCTGCCATCGTCAAACAGTGATCCCTTCCATACACACTCTGCATGCGCGCGTCAAACTCTGGGAACACAAAACACAGTACCAGTTACTTAGTGCATAGCACCATAGCTAGGTTCACAGCGATACACAGGAAGTATGGGACAGAGATCAAAGTGCAACAATACTTTGTAATACAAAACACAATACGAGTAATCGGTGGACATTAAAGTGTTTAGTTTAACCGGTCTCATGTCATGGCTGGTATCAAAAGCCGTTGTAGGAAGGATGAGATGGTCTGGTATCGTGCTCGCTTCGATCAAACAGTTTACTATTAAATTCTATCCACAATTCATTGTACATAATCGTTTTCAAACATTGTAATGTTTTAATATACAAAATATCAAATACACTTAATTAATTTTCAACATTTTAAACACTGATGTTCGTACACAATTTTAAATATACTAACTTGTGATATTTGCGTGAATATTTCCCCACACAGCTGTTTACACCTGTCTTTGTCGCTTCCAGTGTGACAACCTGATGAAATGGTGTGTGTGTGTGTGTGTGTGTGTGTGTCAGGGTGACACGGCTGCGGAATAGACATGGCAACAACACGTGTTGCTGACGCTCATAGATATATCCAGTTAGAAATGTCGACATAAGCGAGGGGAACCCCCACATCTAAAACCAGATACTGGTGAGTGATTGCTCACTGATTGCTGACGTCACTATGAGGTTATCAGCGGATAGACTGATTACAGCCAGTTAGCAACAGTACGGCGTGTCAGTCCACGCAGAAACACGTTAGGTGTACAAAACGAAAGTTTGTTTTGTTGAACGACACCACTAGAGCACATTGATTTATTAATCATCAGCTATTGGATGTCAAACATTTGGTAATTTTGACGTTTAATTTTAGAGAGGAAACCCGCTACTTTTTTCCATTAGTAGCAAGGGGTCTTTTATATGCACCATTCCAAGACAGGACAGCATATACCACGTCATTTGATATACCAGTCGTGGTGCACTGGCTGAAACGAGAAATAGCCCAACGGGCCCACCGACGAGGATCGATCCCAAACCGTCCGCGCATCAAGCGATCGCTATTCTACTTGGCTATGTTGAGTCTTCCTCAAATGAAATAGGGACACAGGCATCCTCCAAACACACAGTCTCTCATATGTAGGGACAGAGGCATCCTCCAAACACACAGTCTCTCATATGTATATATTTTCTATTTACGTATCATAGTATATTTTCATAAGCGTACGAGCCAGGGGGATGGGGTGGGGGTGGGCGGAGGACAAATACTGTTAACGTTTTTCGTTGCAAACACTCAAGTATTATCAGTAAAATATGTACACATTTAATGGTTTGGGTATGCTGGATATTTGACTGAAAGTTGTAATACCTGTAGGTGGGTGCCTACATGGTGGGTGGGGCACGATTTGAAAGCGAGTACATGGACTTGGTTATTTTAATATTTATTTTTTTCTTTCACTAAATCTTTTTTGTTATTTTGTAGATTTTTTATTATTTATTTTAACTTTTAGCAGTTCTACGCTTCAGTCACCATACATGCTCATAATTAGTCCGGGAATACGAAAATACAAATTTGGAAGCCGGAACCACCTAGACGAATTCTGTTACCTTCGTTCAATCTACACGTGTTATGAAAACGCTATTACTAAAAATATAAGGACTTCTATTCCGTGTACACAGGCTTGGTTTTCTGTTCCTGTCCTAGCCATTTACCACTAGGTACACGTGTGGCCACGATTAATCCAACCGCTATACTTTCAACAACAGCTGTCGCCGAACAATAGCTCATCCATTAAATATCACATACCTCATTAAATTCTGCTGGCATGTCAAATCAATACTGGTAGCATACAGGTTCGGTGGAGCCCAGGTGGGTCAGAGACTATTACTCCAAGTGGGTCAGAGACTATTACTCCAAGTGGGTCGGGCACTATTACCCCAGGTGGGTCGGGCACTATTACTTCAAGTGGGTCGGGGACTATTACCCCACGTGCGTCGGGGACTATTACCCCAGGTGGGTCGGAGACTATTATCCCAAGTGGGTCGGAGACTATTACCCCATACCCCACGTGGGTCAGGCACTATTACCCTACAGAGTGTTGGGAACTATTCCCCCAGGTGGGTCGGGCACTATTATCCCACGTGGGTCGGTCGGGCACTATTACTCCAAGTGGGTCGGAGACTATTACCCCATGTGGGTCAGAGACTATTACTCCAAGTGGGTCAGAGACTATTACCCCAAGTGGGTCAGAGACTATTACTCCAAGTGGGTCGGGCACTATTACCCCAGGTGGGTCGGGCACTATTACTCTAAGTGGGTCGGGGACTATTACACCACGTGCATCGGGGACTATTACCCCAGGTAGGTCGGAGACTATTATCCCATACCCCACATGGGTCAGGCACTATTACCCTACAGGGGGTTGGGAACTATTCCCCCAGGTGGGTCGGGCACTATTATCCCACGTGGGTCGGGCACTATTACTCCAAGTGGGTCGGAGATTATTACCCTAAGTGGGTCAGAGACTATTACTCCAAGTGGGTCGGGGACTATTACCACACGTGGGTCGGGGACTATTACCACACGTGGGTCGGAGACTATCACCCTAAGTGGGTCGGAGACTATTACTCCAAGTGGGTCGGAGACTATTACCCCATGTGGGTCGGGGACTATTACTCCAAGTGGGTCGGAGACTATTACTCCAAGTGGGTCGGGGACTATTACTCCAAGTGTGTCGGGGACTATTACTCCAAGTGGGTCGGGGACTATTACCACAAGTGGGTCGGGCACTATTACTCCAAGTGGGTCGGGCACTATTACCACACGTGGGTCGGAGACTATTACCCCAAGTGGGTCGGAAACTATTACTCCAAGTGGGTCGGGCACTATTACCACACGTGGGTCGGAGACTATTACCCCAAGTGGGTCGGAAACTATTACCCCATGTGGGTCGGGGATTATTACTCCAAGTGGGTCAGGGACTATTACTCCAAGTGGGTCGGGACTATTACCCCATGTGGGTCGGGGATTATTACTCCAAGTGGGTCAGGGACTATTACCACACGTGGGTCGGGGACTATTACCACACGTGGGTCAGGGACTATTACCACACGTGGGTCAGGGACTATTATCACACGTGGGTCGGGGACTATTACTCCAAGTGGGTCGGGGACTATTACCACACGTGGGTCGGGGACTATTACCACACGTGGGTCGGGCACTATTACCACACGTGGGTCGGAAACTATTACTCCAGGTGGGTCGGGCACTATTACCCCCACGTGGATCGGGCACTATTACCCCACGTGTATGGGTATAGTATGGGCAATACAGCTTCTGTATTAGATCACATACCACGACTTTCGATCCTAGTATATCAGTCGTCGCGCACTGGAGGCAGCGGAGAATAACCCAGTAAGTGGAGCCACCGAATATCGATCCTAGAATACATCGCCCCATACACGACTGTTGTACATTTGCTCCAATCAGCAAGTGGCGGCGTGGAGTCCACACGAGCAAACTGGCCGTGAATAAAATTCACCGCGAACGTTATCTCTCGCTATTCTCTTCTCTATGTCATTGCTCATTTTAGAATTGCGCTCGTTTGTAATTAATGTCAAAGAATGGTGACGGACTGACAGACAACGGTCTCGTAGATCGATCTGTAACTCGTCCGGTGATGGTTAAACCGGTCCCCACGTCCATGAAAGACAATGACACCTGTACAAACGCGTGATGTCGTTGTCACGTGTTGCTACCACACAAAAATTCAACCAGTATTATCATTTATACATTTACCTTAGTTGATACCCAATGGTCGGCGTATTTCTCGTCCTGGGGTGTCGTTAAACATTTGTTAATTCATTCAACCAGTATTATCATCCCTAATAGCACCCAATGACCGGTGAACTTTTCATCCTTGGGTGTTAAACATTCGTTCACTCATTCAACCTGTATTCAGGCGCGGATCTAGGGAGTTGATGGGGTCTGAAGCCCTGCTTACGACGAAAAAACCATTTGCCACTCATTTTTAAAACGCACCTACCGCTAATATACTTCCATTTAAGTAATTGCATATAACCTCCAATCCCCACCCACCACCACTACAAAAAATCCTGGTATTTCTACACTTCACATTTGATGTAACATGCGTGTTTCAAGCCGTAATCAACACGCATGGAGACAGAATCATACAATATTGATAAGGCCGACACAGATGTTGTTAGTCTCGTACCAACAACACAACCGTTTTGCCAGGGCTTCGAAAATACGGAGCGGGACGTCGCCCAGTGGTAAAGCCCTCGCCTGATACGCGGTTGGTCTAGGATCGATCCCCATCGTTGGGTCCATTGGGCTATTTCTCGTTCCAGCCAGTGTATCACGACTGGTATATCAAAGGCCGTGGTATGTGCTGTCCTGTCTGTGGGAAGGTGCATATAAAAAGATCCCTTGCTACTAATGGAAAATTGTAGTGGGTTTCCTCTCTATGACTGTCGAAACGACCATATGTTTTACATCCAACAGTCGATGATTAATAAATCAATGTGCTCTAGTGGTGTCGTTAAACAAAACAAACATTAACTTTGAAAATACAGACATAATACACATAGAGACGTATTTACTTACGGGATCGGATGAATACCGACTGTAGAACGTGACTGCCACCAAAACCCTCGTCCACGGTGCCAGGAAATAAAACATTACTGACATTCAGTCCAACATTACATTACATGTTGGTATTATATACACACATTACCACGCTGGTATATTAAGTTGTTTTAGTCCAACATTACGTTACATGTTGGTGTTATAGACATACATTACCACGCTGGTGTATTAAGTTGTTTCAGTCCAACATTACATTACATGTTGGTATTATATACACACATTTCCACGCTGGTGTATTAAGTTGTTTTATTTGGACTTAATATTAAAGTCTGATAAATTTATAATTCCGAAATTTTAATTAATAATGTCTCTCATTTCATCTGGTACTGGGTTGCGATCCCACAACCAACCAGTGCTGGTTAACCTGCTCGCCAATCCGATTCATTTATCATTATGATACATGGATTGGGTAATGACCAGTGGTCAGCTGACCACTGTGACGTCCTGACCATCTAACGGTATTAATATACTAATTCACTAGTAATAAGCGATATGTTGCCAGTCGACGTAACGAACCTTGATGGTCTAGTGGTTAACCCATCTAAGCTGATAGGTACAGGGTTCGCAGCCCGATTACTCGTCCCTGGATAAACAGCTCACATAGCCAAGTGTGTGTCCAGATTAGCATGCATGAATCTTAATTGGATATAAAGAACACATTGATCAATTAATCATTGGCAGACTTCAGAGGAAACCCGCTGTATTTGTCCATTAATAGCAAGGGATCTTTTGCATGTATTTTCAAAGACAGGACAGCATTTACCAGGGCCTTTCATATACCAGTGGTGGGGCTCTAACTTAGGACAAAGAGAAAACAACAATGAGAGAATATGTTCGCCGAGGGGTTTCAATCGACCGATGAAAGCACCTCCGGCGAGCGTTACACCAACTGAGCTAGATCCAGCCCCTTAGTTGGCTATAATCATAAAATTCGAGTTTTAACACAAAACGCCAATACAGTATATCATCTCAAACAGTGGCGTAGGAAGATGCCAAAACGTGAGGGGGCACACCTTTATATTTACACACTTTTACACTATTATAGAGCAAATATAAAGCAAAATATCTGAAAAGTGGGGGCTTCCTTGCCCCCCTCCCCGCTTCCCACGACAGTTTCAAATAATAGTCACTGTCCCCCACCCCCCCCCCCCCCCCCCCCCCCACCCCCGCCATGTGATGTCCACCAGTTTCCGCAGCAGACCGGAACTTTTCTAGTCTGCTGCAACACTTCAACTGATCTAACAGTTGACCTCCCCCTGAGGCCAGTCGTGGACTGCCCTACTGTGTTAAAACTAACGACTTTAGTGAGCGAACTGCATACATGACTTTTTATGAGCCATTTTACGTTTAATCACGTTTCCTAGATTTCGGAAGGACTAACTGGGTTATATATAGAATCACAGCGCCTCTGAGTAAAGCGAGTTGACAATAAACAAACAGCTAAGTAAGGTGTAAGCCTATAATAATTCTAGTATATTTACTTGTGTCCATTTTGAATTCCCGCCTCTTACAAGTGTGTGTATCGATCACCAACATCTGGCACTAGCGAAATAAACACCGAACAGGGCATTCTATAACACTGACTTACATACAGCGTGTATCCAACCACAACACACCGTATACACACGGTATATCACAACCCGGTACCCACGTTTTAAACCAACAACCCCTTACAGGTGTCAGTGAGTAATACCAACAGTAAAATATGGAACTAGGTAAATACTATACTGACAGTACTCACAATAACACAACGTCCGCCAACTCAGTTCCTTCTGAAAGACGGTGTGCGAAGAAGTGTACCGATCGGCAGTGGGACTGGTTCCAATAACGCGAAATACGATCTACCGCGTGTTGCCTCCTCGGTGTAAAAACAATATAGACTGTTACGACGTCGTCTGTACTACAACGGTACTGGGGCGGTATAGCGGGGTGCCGGAGGTCAGATTTGAGCGAGGTCACGCCACATGCTGGTATCTCGAATCACAATGCGTGCCCGGTGATGCGAAGCTAGCCCCGGGACACGCGAGTGTCAAATGCAGCGAGTCGTCTACAAGTGGAACTGGTTAGTGGAGCAAATCAGGTGGAACACAGGTGGGATAAACACCCCAGCGTATCTCGTCCACTTGCAACACTTACACACAGGCGCGTGCAGTGATGAGGAACCAACCTCTCCACACAGTGCGAGGGACACAGTGGTGGATCTAGGGGATGGGGTTATAAGGCGCAGATCTAGGGGTGAATGATGGGGTACACAAACCTAGAATTCAGAAGTGGATTAAAAAATATATGTTTGACGAATGTATATACGATTATTATAATTATTATTATTATTACGTGGGATATTAGTGGGGCGTTTCCTTGGAAGATTGCCATTATATAATAATGATTGTTAATTTTTAAAAATAATAATGATTGTTATACAATACAATACAATGTAGGTAAAGTTTGTTAAATCACCATAGTATAATGGTTGATAAATCATCGGCTACTACTGTTAAACAATTGGTAATTCTACAATGTTTCATTACCATCAGTGGATCTTGTATACACTTTCCCACATCGTGGCTTTGATATACCAGTCGTGGGTCAGTGGATGGGATGTGGAGGTGTGGGGTGGGGGGGGGCAATCAAAGAATGGATTCATCCACAGAACATCTTGATCAATGGAAGGATAGTTGATCCTACGACCCAATCATCTGACGTGAGCACTCTGCCCACTGATCTTCCAGGCCTGTACTTATAGGTGCTCTTTTTCACTTGCACCCCATCTCCAAAACATCCTACATCCGTTTATTATTGATTTCAAATAAGCATATAAGTAGTTATATACGTACCTGTTTTGTTCAACATATAATGCTCGTTAGAAACTGTTTTACTGCTTATAATCTCAGAACTAAAACGAGCTACGTATACATGTTTGTATCGCTTTGAATAAACAGGTATAGGTTTTCACTAAACAGTTCATCGACACTCTAGTATTGTCGGCACACAGGCTAGGGTAACGTACGGAAAGCGACTGATAAGTCACGTTCAACAAAATGTATCCAATAAACTGTCTGACTTTGATCAAGATGTTCTGTGAGTGAACTTGAAAAATAGCACGTGTTTGCCAGTTGATAGGAAGTGAAAGTTTTGTTCACGTTTCGAGTTGACACTAGTTTGTGATGTGGCGGTCACCGTGAAAACCCCCTGCGCGTGCTGTAACCTCACCGTGGTGCAGGGGTGTAACATTCTCTTTGAGAATGGCCAATACAGCACAAATTGAAGTTTGGAGTAAAATTCAGTATCCGTAAAATTCTGTGATATTTGTATTTGTATTTTTGCACAGTTCTTTACACTGTTTTTGTTTAAACCTTGAATTTTTATATTGATGTTGATCATCACTTTATTTATTGGCATTACCATAGTTTGACACCCAATAGCCGATGTATTTTTCGTGCTGGGGTGTTGTTAAACATTCATTCATTCATTCATTCATTCCGTGAAAACCTTTTAAGGTTACATGTATAATGTCTCACACTGTATTGATACTACTGTATATGAATTATACCAACCTCCCTCTCTCTCTTTGTCTATGTGTGAATGTGTGTGTGTGTGTGTGTGTGTGTGTGTGTGTGTCTGTCTGCATGCCTGCCTGCCTGCCCCTCTCTCTCCCTCTTTCTCTCTATCTCCGAGTCTCTCTCTCTCTCTCTCTCTCTCTCGCGCGCTGATTTTTTGTCTGTGTCTCTATCTCCGTCTGTCCCTCTGTCTCCGTCTCCGTCTCTCTCTCTCTCTCTCTGTGTCTCTATATATCTATCTCTCGCTGATTGTCTGTTTCTCTGCCTGTCTGTCACTCTATCCCTCTGTCTGTCCCTCTCAGTCTCTCTCTCTCTCTCTCTCTCTCTCTCTCTCTCTCTCTCTCTCTCTCTCTCTCTCTATCTCTATGTATGTGTGTGTGTGTGTGTGTGCGTGTTTGTGTCTTGAACATCTCCCCCTATTTGAAAAACACAGTTCCACGTTCCTGAATAAAGTAGACTGTCAAAGTGGAAAGATAATTGTTTAGACTACAACAACATGGTAATGAAGATTAATCACTGTCTGACATGTGCACAGAATTCCTAATTATCATACAGTCAATTATTTAATTTCACCGGGGAGTCGTAATCGTGACAGCCACGTGTGTCTTACCGCTGGCAACCGACAGTGGCGATCACCCAAACCATTTTCATTCCGGTAGTCATTATTTCAATATTAGAATCAAATTCACGCATGTGAGAACAAAAACTAAAATATCAGTTTCATTGATTTCTTAGTAACATTTCATTTGTCCGTATTAATTATAAGAAACACCAAGGGCGGGTGGAGGATTTTTGTAGGGAGAGGGTAGCAATTTGAAGTAAGAAAGTAAAAAAGAGAGAACGCCGCTACATGCAGCAGACCAAGATACAATATCTTCGTCTAGTCACGTTACGATCAAACAAATACTCCACACAGTCACCCGTAATACAATGTCTGCGTCTAGTGACGTTATGATCAAACAAATACTCCACACAGTCACCCGTAATACAATGTCTTCGTCTAGTCACGTTACGATCAAACAAATACACCGCACTGTCACCCGTAATATAATGTCTTCGTCTAGTCACGTTACGATCAAACAAATACACCGCACTGTCACCCGTAATACAATGTCTTCGTCTAGTCACGCAACCATCAAACAAATACTCCACACTGTCACCCGTAATACAATGTCTTCGTCTAGTCACGCAACCATCAAACAAATACTCCACACTGTCACCCGTAATACAATGTCTTCGTCTAGTCACGCAACCATCAAAGAAATACTCCACACAGTCACCCGTAATACAATGTCTTCGTCTAGTCACGTTACGATCAAACAAATACACCGCACTGTCACCCGTAATACAATGTCTTCGTCTAGTCACGCAACCATCAAACAAATACTCCACACAGTCACCCGTAATACAATGTCTTCGTCTAGTCACGTTACGATCAAACAAATACTCCACACAGTCACCCGTAATACAATGTCTTCGTCTAGTCATGTTACGATCAAACAAATACTCCACACAGTCACCCGTAATACAATGTCTTCGTCTAGTCACGTTACGATCAAACAAATACTCCACACAGTCACCCGTAATACAATGTCTGCGTCTAGTGACGTTACGATCAAACAAATACTCCACACAGTCACCCGTAATACAATGTCTTCGTCTAGTCACGTTACGATCAAACAAATACTCCACACAGTCACCCGTAATACAAAGTAAAGTTTGTTTTATTCAACGACGCCACTAGAGCACATTGATTTTTTATCTTATCATCGGCTATTGGACGTCAAACATATGGTCATTCTGACACTGTTTTTAGAGGAAACCCGCTGTCGCCACATAGGCTACTCTTTTTACGACAGGCAGCAAGGGATCTTTTATTTGCACTTCCCACAGGCAGGATAGCACAAACCATGGCCTTTGTTGAACCAGTTATGGATCACTGGTCGGTGCAAGTGGTTTACACCTACCCATTGAGCCTTGCGGAGCACTCACTCAGGGTTTGGAGTCGGTATCTGGATTAAAAATCCCATGCCTCGACTGGGATCCGAACCCAGTACCTACCAGCCTGTAGACCGATGGCCTGCCACGACGCCACCGAGGCCGGTCCGTAATACAATGTCTTCGTCTAGTCACGCTACGATCAAACAAATACTCCACACAGTCACCCGTAATACAATGTCTTCGTCTAGTGACGCAACCATCAAACAAATACTCCACACAGTCACCCGTAATACAATGTCTTCGTCTAGTGACGCTACGATCAAACAAATGCTCCACACAGTCACCCGTAATACAATGTCTTCGTCTAGTGACGCTACGATCAAACTAGTCACGCAACCATCAAACAAATACTCCACACTGTCACCCGTAATACAATGTCTTCGTCTAGTCACGTTACGATCAAACAAATACTCCACACAGTCACCCGTAATACAATGTCTTCGTCTAGTCACGTTACGATCAAACAAATACTCCACACAGTCACCCGTAATACAATGTCTTCGTCTAGTCACGCAACCATCAAACAAATACACCGCACTGTCACCCGTAATCTATAATATAATACACAGGGTCGTTTTAATAGTTTCCAATTGTTCTGACCGCTTCTCCACCTTTCATGTGTACTGCCGACACCTGTCACAGGGGTTCTAAACGTCGTTACCGGCAACTGCTCCCACCACTTAGTTCCCCGGTAACAGAATCAGAAGTCCGCAATGGATGTAACAGTATTTCTCCAAATATCCCAGCCTATATATATAGATCTCCCTGTATCGGGTAGTTTTCTACCCGATAGGCTTGGCTCTAGGGGTATTCAGGGAACAAGATCGTATATATATTTATATTTACTATCAACCAACGTTAAATTCACTAGAAAGACAACAACACCAGTTTAGTTTCAAAATATGTATTATACAATACCAGGTAAGTGTTACAGCATTTACATGGCCTGTTAAAACCGGTGTCCCATCACCTCTAGGCTGAGCACCACACGTAAACTTAATCACTTGACAAGTAGGGATATAGCTATCACTCACAGTTAAAACATCACACAACCTTAGAATAATTTATTATTATCCTCAGTCTTTCCTACATCCAATATTGAGAGGACCTATAATTTACCAGGTCATGATATTATAACCTCTCTATACATATTTTGGGTAAGCGACGCCTACAGTTTACTTTAGTCGGTCTGACTTAGATTACCAGCTGTCCTTCCCCCACTAAGCAAAACAAGAATACACATAATTATAATACTTGAATGCCACAACAAAATACCTTTCAGTTACTACAGAGCAGTAAAATATAGTTACCTATGTCCACTGGACTAATATAGTTCGCCCAGGGGACAGCGTTTCCACCGCCTCTCTATACGTGCTTGCCACCCAAGTTCCTATACAGAACGAACTCTCAGCTTATATCCCCTTTTTGGATTCTTGGCAGCTGGGTCCCATCTTTGGCAGTCCTGCCATTTATGGAAGAGTGGCGAAATAATTCTCTAAAACTACCAACACCACAGATATCATCTAACTAATAGAGGGAACCTTCTTGGGTTAATTACTCCATGTACTGGCTTTCGAACATTAAATGAATGAATGAATGAAAGAATGTTTAACGACACCCCAGAACGAAAAATACATCGGCTATTGGGTGTCAAACTATGGTAAATGGAACAAACATTTGATGATCAACATCAATATAAAAATTCAACAATTAAACTAAAACACAATGTAATGAACTGTGCAAAAATAGAAATATCACAGATAGATACTGACTTTTACTCAAAATTTCAGTTTGTGCTGTATTGGCCATTCTCTAAGAGAATGTTACACCCCTGCACCACGATGAGGTTACAGCACGCGCAGGGGTTCGAACATTAAAGTGCTATTCCAGTTGTTTCAGACCCCGGTCAAAAGTTAATGTGCAGACGGCTGTCTCCGTCACAACACCCTTCTTTGTATTGACCCGATACAAGGAAGAAGGAAATGTTTTATTTAACGGCGCACTCAACACATTTTATTTACGGTTATATGGCGTCAGACATATGGTTAAGGACCACACAGATATTGATAGAGGAAACCCGCTGTCGCCACTTTATGGGCTACTCTTATCGATTAGCAGCAAGGGATCTTTTATATGCACCATCCCACTGGCAGGACAGTACATACCACGTCCTTTGTTACACCAGATGTGGAGCATTAGCTGGAACGAGAAATAGCCCAATGGGTCCACCGACGGGGATTGATCCCAGACCGATCGTGCATCAAGCGAACGTTTGACCACTGGACTACGTCCCGCCCCTGGCCGATACCACACTTCGCAAGGATCTGTTTGCACTAAGGTTCAGTCGACTACCTAACACAAATCGTGCTAAATACTGCATGAATTCCAT
Source organism: Gigantopelta aegis (assembly GCF_016097555.1). Lineage (NCBI taxonomy): Eukaryota > Metazoa > Mollusca > Gastropoda > Neomphalida > Peltospiridae > Gigantopelta > Gigantopelta aegis. The sequence goes on from NC_054701.1 coordinate 94,520,910, forward strand.
AAATACAGCGGCGATGGAAGCCGCCATCTTTCTTATTTAACACAGAAGTGGCTATCTACTCGGCGGTATGTTATTATTATTATTTTTTTTTTTTTTTTTTTTTTTTTTTTTTGGGGGGGGGGGGGGAGCCCATTATAAGGCTACCACACCCATCTAATCGTCCCCATGCTATAAGCACGGCTTACATTTAGTATTTAAATAAAAGTACTGAAAGATAAAAACATATGATTGTGGCAAAAAAAAAAAAAAACTTTAAACTCACGTGATACCTCTAATATATACGGTAGCTCCGTGAATGAAGTGATCAGCCCGCACAAAGATTCGAACCACGGTCCCCTGCGTGTCCTGGCGTCTCTACTCTAAATTTGAAACCAGATTCAACGCGTTCAGCCTCAGGTCGTTAGCAGAAGACTGCATATGATGTATTACTGTACAATGGATGTTTAGAATTTTATAGTGACAAGATGATGATGATAGCTCTTCGCAAAATACATATACAGACATTATTCAGTATTACTACGCACACTACTTCAAAGTTCCAAGATAGACAGTGGTACGTCACGTCGCAACGTTTCTCACAATTATGTATTTGTCGTAAATATGGCTTCATCGATTTATTGATTGAAATGTACATCGAGTCGGATTAACATTCATCGTAAAGGTAAACGCCCAGCGAAACAAATGACCCAGACCGCTGTTGTAATGCGAGTTAATCCCCTTTAATCACACTTAATCCGATTTGATGTTCATTTCACCAACATTATTAGCATGTCATAGTTTTCAGAATAAATAGATTAGTTTAAGTCTAGCTATAATTTATTAAGATAAAAACAGAAGATTCACAAAACCTTAAACTCCACCCGTAATCCGTCGTTTTGCGTTTGATGGAAACATACTTCGTCCTCGGAATAATCTCAGCAATAAATTTATAAAATAGACGTCCGTAGGATCGATGTCTGGAGTGGTGTGTGTATGTGTGTGTGTGTGTGTGGGGGGGGGGGGGGGAGCTATTACAAGTAATATTTTATTCCTTATTTATAGATTATGACGAAACAAAAACGTACATCTGTGTCGTCGAGTGGGGGGGGGGGGGGTTACATAGATAAAGGTCTTCAGCTATTGGCTTGGTAACACTCTAAACATGCTCGTGCTCTCCCACTTTTATACAGAGAGAGAGAGAGAGAGAGAGAGAGAGAGAGAGAGAGAGAGAGAGAGAGAGAGAGAGAGAGAGAGAGAGAGAGAGAGAGAGAGAGAGAGAGAGAGAGAGACAGACAGAGAGAGAGAGAGAGACAGAGAGACCGACAGAGAGAGAGAGAAACAGACAGAGAGGGAGAGACAGAGAGGGGGAGAAAAAGAAAGGAAGATCTATAGTCCGTCCCATCATTCTATTATAATTAAAATGTTCAGGGGGGGGGGGGGGTAAATAATTTCAGTTTGGTTTGAAGTAAGAAGAAATGTAAAAGTGTTTTGGAAATAACAAAGAAATTATAGAATTAGTGTGTGCAATTTACAAATCAACTGGCTCGGAAATAAATAACTTGTAGTAAATTACACAGTATGAATTTGTTTTTCGATTTTTTGAGAAACCAATTGATGAGAGTTGCTACTATATATATATATTATTATTAACACACACACACGCGCGCGCACACATATATATTGCTTTGGTGTTACGCAACCTTCCACAAAGCGGGTCGTCACGAACAAATCGGTTTATGATCAGTGAGTCGGGTGTCGTGAACCACATTCCGCGGTTTCTCGTAAATCTAACTACGTCACAGCATGGGCGGATCCAAGGGGGGGACCAGGGGGACGCGTCCCCCCCCCCCAAAATTGTTCAAGTGCCCTCAAAATGTCCAAGTGCCCTTTTTGTTTGTAGAATTTTTTTTTTTTTAAGTAAACAATAATTATATTGTAGATAAATGAAATCAAGATTTTCGTGTACATGCGCAAGCTTGCAGATATGTGTCTGTGTTATTGAGTCTCAATGGGGCCCCATTGAGGTTCTAACGCGAGTGACGCCAATTTACTTCATTATTGCTAGTATATTATGACGTAGAACTGTAGGAATTCATATTAATTGTAAATATCAAAACTTGTAGTAAGGTGCCCTTTTGACGAGTCAATGTGCCCTTCTTTTTTGGTCCCCCCCCCCCCTAAAAATATTTCCTGGATCCGCCCATGCACAGTGAATCGGCATGGACTTTGGACTCTGTGGTCATCTCGCGATAGGCGGGTCAACTAGTGTGGGAATAAACGGAAACTGCGATTACCCTGTTTAGCTATTCAAATAAGGGCTGTTCGAAATGTTATCAAGGTGGGGGACCGGGGTGGGTGGGTAAGAAGGAATGTTTTCCATGAGTCTTCATTCACAAATTAAAATTAGATAATTAATTAACTTAATTTTGGAATACTTCACTGCAACGTGATATTTTCTCTGTGAAGTGAGACTAAATATAACTGTATCTAATGATTTGTGTGCCTACTTAGTCCAGATGGAGAAGTTATTGTCACTGGCGTTGGAAGCGGGTGGGGTGGGGGTAAGGGGGCATGCGCCCTGACTTTTTTTTATCCAGTGGCAGCAGCGATGATTTATATCTATTTATATTTTTATATATCACTGACGTAGGAAGCGGGTGGCAAGGGACCGTGTGCCCCCCCCCCCCCCCCACCTTACACTTTTCTTGATCCAAAAGCAGCAGCGATGGTTTATATATAAATACACACATACACATACGCACACACATATACACATATACACATACAGACATACATACATACATACATACATACATATATATATATATATAGATCAGTGGCGTAGGAAGGTGCTAAAAAGGGGGCCACACATATATATGTATGTATGTTTATATGTATGTATGTATGTATGTTTTTTATTTGTGTTTGTGTGTGTGCGTGCGTGTGTGTGTGTGTAGGACTATATGTGTTGTGTGTGTGTTGTGTGTGTAGGACTATATGTGTTGTGTGTGTGTCTGTGTGTGTGTGTGTTGTGTGTGTCTGTGTGTGTGTGTGTGTGTGTGTGTGTGTGTCTGTGTGTGTGTGTCTGTGTGTATGTGTGTGTGTCTGTGTGTGTGTGTGTCTGTATGTGTGTGTGCGTGTCTGTGTGTCTCTGTGTGTGTATGTGTCTGTGTGTGTATGTGTGTGTGTGTGTGTATGTGTCTCTGTGTGTGTGTGTATGTGTGTCTGTGTGTATGTGTGTGTGTCCGTGTGTGTGTCTGTGTGTGTGTGTCTGTGTGTGTGTCCGTGTGTGTGTCTGTGTGTGTCTCTGTGTGTGTGTATGTGTGTATGTGTGTGTGTCTGTGTGTGTGTGTGTGTATGTGTGTGTGTGTGTCCCCACGTTTTGGCACCTTCCTACACCACTGACTGCTCCGATTATTTTACTAATGTACCCCCTCCCATTATCTGTACCAGGTACGGCCCTGATGTAGGCAGGTGCTGTTTAGTACGGTTTGTAATGACTTAATGGCGAAGTATAGCGAGTTAATCGACTTCTCTCACTGATCACTGACAACTAACCACTAAGCCACTGTATGGACAGAACACCCAGATAACGGAGGTGTGTGCTTCAATCTTAAATCTTAAACACGAAACTACCTAACCATAGTTATAGGCTACCCGTCCACATTTCATGAGATGGTGCATTGGTGGGTATCATTTGGTAGGCCATACAAGAAAGAAAGAAGGAAAAGAAAAGAAAGAAAGAAAGAAAAGAAAAGAAAAGAAAGAAAAAAGAAATAGATAATACAAATTTATAGACTGTCCCACAGGGAACGCATTTTTTCATACTATGAAATTTACTACTAGTTATTTTATTTCTGAATAGATTGTTTTCTAAATTACACACAAAAATAGTAATTTTTTATTATTTTATTTCCAAAACACTTACGTTTCTTCTTACGTCAAACCAAACTTAAATTATTTACTTTACTATTTTGTGGTAGGATGATGGGACGGACTATAGCCGACCCTTGTTTGTGGTAGGATGATGGGGCGGACTATAGCCGACCCCTGTTTGTGGTAGGATGATGGGGCGGACTATAGCCGACCCTTGTTTGTGGTAGGATGATGGAACAGACTATAGCCGACCCCTGTTTGTGGTAGGATGATGGGATGGGACGGACTATAGCCGACCCTTGTTTGTGGTAGGATGATGGAACAGACTATAGCCGACCCTTGTTTGTGGTAGGATGATGGGGCGGACTATAGCCGACCCTTGTTTGTGGTAGGATGATGGGACGGACTATAGCCGACCCTTGTTTGTGGTAGGATAGGAT
>NC_054701.1:94525404-94600404 GCF_016097555.1 Gigantopelta aegis
GGGCGGACTATAGCCGACCCCTGTTTGTGGTAGGATGATGGGATGGGACGGACTATAGCCGACCCCTGTTTGTGGTAGGATGATGGGACGGACTATAGCCGACCCTTGTTTGTGGTAGGATGATGGGACGGACTATAGCCGACCCCTGTTTGTGGTAGGATGATGGGACGGACTATAGCCGACCCCTGTTTGTGGTAGGATGATGGGACGGACTATAGCCGACCCCTGTTTGTGGTAGGATGATGGGGCGGACTATAGCCGACCCCTGTTTGTGGTAGGATGATGGGGCGGACTATAGCCGACCCCTGTTTGTGGTAGGATGATGGGGCGGACTATAGCCGACCCCTGTTTGTGGTAGGATGATGGGACGGACTATAGCCGACCCCTGTTTGTGGTAGGATGATGGGACGGACTATAGCCGACCCCTGTTTGTGGTAGGATGATGGGACGGACTATAGCCGACCCCTGTTTGTGGTAGGATGATGGGGCGGACTATAGCCGACCCCTGTTTGTGGTAGGATGATGGGACGGACTATAGCCGACCCCTGTTTGTGGTAGGATGATGGAACAGACTATAGCCGACCCTTGTTTGTGGTAGGATGATGGGACGGACTATAGCCGACCCTTGTTTGTGGTAGGATGATGGGGGACAGACACTTGCCTCACCCTACACATTAGGCTATAACATATCCAAAGCTAATAATTTTGTTATGTTTTATTTGACAAATGGAAGGCCTACATTTTTCTTTCATCTTTTCAAACATAATGATAAATGTGATATGCTGCCTAGTTATGAAAAATAAAAACATACCGACGTAGATGTCATTGTCTACTTAGTATGAAACTCAGGACTTTTGACTGAGGTAAAGGTAAATAGACCGTATTATTATTATTATTATTATTATTATTGTTATTATTATTATTAATTTTTCCATGGACGTCACTGCATCTTCCTACAATAGCAATAAACAAGGTACACGACGCTTCAAGTGAAATTACGAATGCGTTTGACAGACTTTATTTTGATCAGCTGACAATGGTACATCGTCACACGTGGACTATTGTGGTTCTGAGACATTAGTGTTTGGCATCATCGAACCAACCCGACATTGTGGTTGTAACATTATTTTTGTTTTCAGAAAATAAAGTCAAAGACACTTACCCTAAACAAAACAAGGAAACAATGGCGCTCTGACTATTCCATGACGTCATGACGTCATTTCCAAATGGTCTGCTTAAACTTTAGTTAAAGGGCCGTTCAACAAGAACGTAAAGCCAAATGTTTCTCCTTTATTTGATTTTACTCCACCCCCATATAACGTTTACCCTGAGATATTTCTGAAAATTTAGAGAGACCACTCCCCCCAAACAGTTACATAACGCTTGTCACCCCCCCCCCCCCCCCCCCCGTAATGGAACAAACCGGTCATGACTAGCTGCATCATTGACTGTATACTAATAGTTCGTTTGCGTAATGGTAATATGGAAAGGAAATGTTTTATTTAAAGCTGCAATGTCTGGTTTCAGTCGTATACAGTCAAGTTCTAAGTTCAAATACAAGCATAACTGCACTTTTAATTCACTCGCAAGTTGTCGTCATTAACGTATATCGTCAAATGCTTACTAGCCAGTTAGAACAATTCTCGCCATTTTGTAATACCGAGCGCATTCTAGCAGCCACTTCCTAGCAGCCAATTTCAGCAGACACGCATGGCGACGTTCTAAACACCGGACCATTACGCCTTTTATAATGTGTGTTGTGGTGTGGGCTATACGATACTAGTTGGACATCCTATATTACCGTGGTACAGACGGATTTTTAAAGTGATACTTCACATATAAAAGTGCTTAATAAAACGGTTAAGTTGTATTTATACGGATATTAGTAACAATAAGACTGTGAAAATAAGTATTGGTTGTTATTTTGTTTTTGTGTTGTTATTATATAAAGATACTCTTTAAAACTCTAAAATTCTTAAGTTGTAGTGAATAATTAAAAATTAGCATAACAGTGTGTATAAAAGTGTGTGAAAGACAGGTAACAATCGAAAGGCGTATTATCCGGTGTTTAGATCGTCGCCATGAGGGTCTGCTGAAATTAGCTGCTAGCGTAATTAGTTGCTAGGAATTGGCTGCTAGAATCCGCTCGGTTTTTGTAATGCAACAATAGCCGAACCGTACTATTTTTAGCCCAGAGGGAGCTCGGCAAAAGTGTCCCATTTTCAAAATAGTGGGTTTATTTTTAACTTGGAAAAGCCAGTGTAGTGAAACCAATTCGGAGTGCGGCGTCTTATATGCACCAAAGGTAATGGGATTTTCTGTTCTAAATGCTTAAATAATAAAAATATTCCAGACATAGCCGCTTTAACGAGGCACTCAACATATTTTATTTACGGTTATATGGCGTCGGATAATGGTAATAAGGGAACTCTGCAATGAATACTGTTAAAACCATATAAAACATATTAACTTTTAAATCAATATCAACATCCATAACATTGAAAAAAATAAAAAAATAACTAAATAAATTTATATAAATAGAAAAAAGTTTGTAAATAAATTACATTATATCTCATTTTTAATTTCAGGGGTTAAGACAAAATGCTGGAAGAGCGAACTCCTATGAATTGTTACTATTAATAGTAATCGACCAGTGATGCAGCATACAGAGAGAACTGCGCGTGCAATGTCTTGACCTTGGTATTACGTCATTTGTTTTCAGCCCTGAGCTGAAGCAAGAAGGGAAATTTAACATGGAATTTGATGTATTCATCCCTATATCAAAAAGGTGTATGTGTGTATGCGCGTGTGTGCGTGTGTGCGTATGTGTACGTGCGTGTATGTGTATGTGCGTCTGTATATGCATGTGTGTATAACTGACTCATTGCCCATACCATCGGTGGTGCTGACCTGTTGTTTGTCGTTATTCCTGAAGTAATATTTTGAATGCAAAAAAACTTGAACCGAGAGACATAAACATGTCGTTTAACATAATCCTGGACTTCTGCCAAGTTACTTACAAAAGAGCATACCATTTTTCGTCTTTTTGTTTTCCCTTTTCAAGACGTTTCACATTTTAAATGGGAGTAACCTTTGACATGTAATATCATATTTATTTAACAAAGACCGATTTATGTACCAAGACCCGGTATACAACATAAAACTTCATACATGTTTAAATTGTGAAAATTGAGTACAATTCCAGGGTACGGGATATTGTGTTCTATCTTAATGTGGAACACAGATTAAATGACATCATGGACTTTGATTACGTCATTCAAGGAAAGTGACTGAACATATGTTGAACAAATGGTGTTGTCACAATAATATTACGTTCATCATGCCAAGACCATGTCCTGAGTCTACAACCGGCAGACTACTTATTAAAATCTAGCAGATTGTAAAAATTATTGGTTTTATTTATTTTCTTTCCTTTTGTTGTTGTTGTTGTTTGGTGTTTGGTTTTGTTTTATTTGGGTTGGGTTTTTTGTTTTGTCTTGTTCTTGTTTTGTTTTTTTGTATGTGTGCTCTTGTGTGTGTTGATGTGTCTTTAAACATTCATTCACTCAGTTAGTAGTCGACACAAGAGGAATCAAAATGGTCCCCCAAATAAAACCTTCTAACACTAAACCCCCATAGGTTTTAAACGAGTTACAGTGACTGGCGGATGTGCCGCTATCTCCTCAAGCTACTGATTGTATTCCGTACCGATACCTGGCTTGAACACTTGAATCACGGTAAGTTGTAGGAATAGTAAAGCAATTACTGAAATCAGGTTAGTCTCTTATCGTGCTTTGCTTTCCTTGGTATCGGGCGGTCAGATGCAGAGCCTGTCTGGTTGTGGTGCTTTCAACAAACAGACATTTATTTTCAGCTACATACAAAGCACCTCTTTTACTATCACCATGTTTCACTTGCCTGTTGCCCCATAACACGACTCCTAGACAGTGTAGGCGACCCCGCATTATAAAACAATATCGACACGCCAGTGAACCACGACTGGTATATCAAAGGCTGTGGTATGCGCTATTCTGTCTGTGGGATGGTGCATATAAAAGATCCATTGCTACTAATAAAAAAAGGTAAACGGTTTTCTCTCTAAGACCATGTCCCATAGCACGACTCGTGAACAGTGGAGGTGGTCCCACATTGTGAACATCTCGATACGCCAGTGATCCAACGATACAGACTACCCATGTTGCCGATGTCCAAATGGTACTCTTCCATCCGATATTAAAACATTTCGGAATCACAAATAATCAGATGTTTGATCGACATTGTGTGTTTTCCTGAATACTGTGATTAGTAAGCTTAAAATGGGATCTTGACACACGCTTATGAAACTTTAGTCTGGACTTAACTCTAAGGACGTCAAAAGTCCGCGGTTTGTAATGCATTGCAATGAAGTTGAAGTTTGAAGTTATCATTAAAGACATTGAGTCTGAAAAACACAGGGCCTGACATGCGTTTAGTAACAGCGATACACGCTAACGTTAGTGAACGATTTGATTGGTTCTTTATGTGGTCCTTATCATGAAGCACAAAACCCTAGTCGGCGAATATTTACCGTCTCTCTTTGTCTGTACTCAGCAATGTCCTGACTGCACATGTCAAACGTGTTTACAGCGGAGTGATTTAACGGGGTTGTAATATATAATTCAATGTCTTGACCAATGTATATTATATACCTAATACAAAAAACTATTAAAGTGTTAATTTATGCTGACGTTTATGAATGTGTGTAGTTTCTTATTTCGCTCAGTATAATATCACATGGATGTTCCTGTGTAGCGGAGCGTGTACCGTCCGGGTCACAGAACAGCTGAGTCGTGGAATAAAAAGTAATTTTATTTCTCCGCTATAGGCGGGGTGTAGATCGGTGGCGGGGTGTAGTTCGGTGGCGGGGTGTATTTCGGTGGCGGAGTGTAACTCGGTGGCGGGGTGTAGCTCGCGGGGTGTAGCTCGGTGGCGGGGTGTAGTTCGGAGGCGGGGTGTAGTTCGGTGGCGGAGTGTAGCTCGGTGGCGGGGTGTATTTCGGAGGCGGGGTGTAGCTCGGTGGCGGGGTGTAGCTCGATGGCCGGGTGTAGTTCGGTGGCGGGGTGTAGTTCGATGGCAGGGTGTAGTTCGGAGGCGGGGTGTAGTTCGGTGGCGGGGTGTAGCTCGGTGGCGGGGTGTAGCTGGGTGGCGCGTGTAGCTCGGTGGCGGGGTGTAGCTGGGTGGCGCGTGTAGCTCGGTGGCGGGGTGTAGTTTGGAGGCGTGGTGTAGTTCGGTGGCGGGGTGTATTTAGGAGGCGGGGCGTAGTTCGGAGGCGGGGTGTAGTTCAGTGGCGGGGTGTAGCTCGGTGGCGGGGTGCATTTCGGAGGCGGGGTGCAGTTCGGTGGCGGGGTGCAGTTCGGTGGCGGGGTGTAGCTCGGTGGCGGGGTGTAGCTCGGTGGCGGGGTGTAGTTCGATGGCGGGGTGTAGTTCGGTGGCGGGGTGTAGTTCGGAGGCGGGGTGTAGTTCGGTGGCTGAACGCTAAGTGCGATGGATCACTGTCCCGAGTCAGACCCCCGATCCTATCGAAGGCTGGACTCGGGATAGAAGTGTTCAAAACCATAGTGGTACATGGACACGTTAAACCACTTAATAATAATAATAATAATAATAATAATAATAATGGATCAATAGATCGATCGGCCTTGTTTTCTTTTTCTTCGTTTTCTCTACTTATCCGCCAACCCCAAATTTAAAGACAAAGTATACACAGGCATATATCTATTAACCGTATGCCAAAACTGTTCTTAGTTTTAATTGCTGTTTATTGTACAAGACCAATAAATCATTCGATACCTACAAATATAATTAGTTTGCCATGATCTTAAAATTTAAATGCCTTATGTCAGTTATTTGTTTTACTTGAATTCAATCAAAACAGTTTATTCTGTTTCTCTATTTGTATAAACATAGGGCATGTGCATACCACGTGGCTGGAACCAATTAAAACTGAATTTACAATCATATTATAGGAGAGGGCCTATTAAGTTGGCAAACGTGTGTCCAGTCATTTTGTTGTTTATGCAATAAAATGTGTTTTTAATCAAACGGAATGGAATCGTGAATGAACTCTGATCTCGAGGTGACTAACATTATAGTGAGACATTGCCCATGATTACCAAAACATTACGAGTCTCCAAACGAAGAGAAGAAACTTGCTTCAATAGTAGCAAGAAACTTGTGGTTTATTTATTTGTTTGTTTATAAACTACTTTGTATATGTTACCAGCTTTGTAACTTGTTATTATCTTCTCGCTGTTAATGCTTTAAAAAATAAAACTACATGATGGAATTGTAGGTAAACCTAACGAAAATCCACCCCCTAAACCCTGTCTCTTGTTAAAAGGTGCTGTAATATTTAAAACTATTCTAGGCCAACGTACTTTGTCAGTCTCTTCATCTGTGGACCATAAGGTGATATTCAAACTAGTGTTCATGTTGCCATTCAGACACTTGAAGCTATTCAAAAGCTTTTAACACACAAATTATCTAATACAATGTCCAAGTTTGCAATTCTGGAGATAGGCGAATTGTGTGGCGATAAACGTAAGGGGCGACAGGTAGGCACTCGAATAGCGTAATATTTGAATGGATGGATGGATGGATGAATGAATGAATGAATGAATGAATGAATGAATGAATGAATGTATGAATGAATGACGGACTGACTGACTGACTGACTGAATATTTAACCACACACCAGCACGAGAAATACATCGGCTACTGTGTATTAGACAAAGGACAAATGGATGAAGACACTGTTTTAACACATACTCACCTACATTTAATAATTGTGTTATACTGCTTCACTTCAGTAGTGTCATCTTAATTGTTTCAGTGTTATTCACGTTCAGTAAAATATGTGTACTCGGGGATAGAGGGGGTGTGTTACTGAAGTTCAGAGTCGCATGGATTATAAAGCTGGAAATCTACATATTTTTCAATCTCAGCTAAAACACCATTTTACACTTTAAACCGCTTGCTGTAGCATGAGCCAAAATGAAAGCAGTATATATATATATACATTGTATATATATACTCTTCAAAAGAAGAAACGCAAAACCACATTGTCGTAACATTTGGAGAATTGATTTAATTATTGAATGGTGAGTCCGATAATTACCAAATGTTGCAGGATTGTTCACAATTCACTCTAGTCCATTGTGAGTAAGTGATAGGACACACCACCAAGGTCAAGATCATCTGGAGTCAATACCGGGTGTGGCCTCCGCGTGTGTTGACAACTGCCTGGCACCGCCTGCCCATTGAAGCAACCAGAGTACGGATGACGTCCCGGGGGATGGTGGCCCACTCGGCCTGCAAGGCTGCTGCCAGCTCGAGCAGGGTCTGGGGCTGTGGTTGTCGCTGTCGGAGGCGTCGGTTCAACTCGTCCCATAGATGCTCAATTGGGTTCAAATCCGGTGATATGGATGGCCAAGGAAGGACATTAATGTTGTTGTTCTGTAGGAAAGCCGTTGTGAGACGTGCTGTGTGAGGCCTGGCGTTGTCATGTTGGAACACTCCGTTGGCGTTGGCCATAACTGGAACGATGTGTGGCCGGAGGATCTGGTCAATGTAGCCCTGTGCATTCACGTTGCCCTGCACGTGGACCAGGTCAGTTCTGCCAGTGTGTGAGATGGCTGCCCACACCATGACACTACCCCCGCCGAATCTGTCCACTTCCTGCACGCAGTTTGCCGCATAACGTTCACCACGACGCCTATACACGCGACATCTTCCATCATGACGTCGGAGCAGAAATCGGGACTCGTCACTGAACCACACCTGTCTCCATCGCAGTTGAGGCCATTGTCGATGAATCTGGCACCACTGCAGTCGGAGTCGACGGTGTTGTGGTGTTAAGATGACACCTCGAACTGGACGTCTGGCACGAATTCCTACCTCACGTAGGCGGTTCCGTACGGTCTGGTCGGATATCCTGCGCAAACCTGGTATTGCTGTGGCTGTGGAGGTGGCAGTAGTCAATCGTTCCCGAAGGTGGAGCGGTCCTGCCCGGGGGTAGTGACCCGTGGTCGACCGGATCTAGGGAGGTCACGTGTTGATCCATGTTGCTGGTAACGGTCCCACAGTCTGGAGATGGTGCTTGGGGACACATGGAATGCCCTGGCAACGGCCGTTCTGGATTCGCCTGCGTCTAGTCGGCCGATGGCATTGTTTCTCTGCGGTTCACTGAGACATGGCATGTCCTGGATTGTCAACTGTCGGCCAGATATAGAGGCCAGGCAAGCGAACACCCTGCACTTTTATACTGTCGGTGTTCATGTTGCACGTGCAGACAACGCACGTGCAGTGGTGACATGGTTTGCACGTGGCTGCGTTTTTGCGAATATTCACATTGTGGAACTTTATTGTACAGTAGCTGCGTTTTATCGAATGTAACCGTGGGAATGTGTTTGGGACATGCAATGACCTTATATTCACAAAGCATGAACCGGTAGGAAACATAAAATCGGAGTTATAACCCATTTGTACCCTTTTGCGTTTCTTTTTTTGAAGAGTATATATATATATATATATATATATATATATATAGCCATGGGCGTCAATCCGGCTTTAAAAGTGTGTGTGTGTGTGTGTGTGTGTGTGTGTGTGTGTGTGTGTGTGTGCTAAACGAAAAATTGTCCTCCGGCGTTGAAAAGTGAGGGGGACGCGTCCCCCCGTCCCCCACCGATCGACGCCCATATATATAGCTACGTAGCATAGTTAAAATACAAACCAAAATCTGGATAACCCGTGGGATACGATGACTATGTATTTGACATCCAATAGCCGATGATTAACTAATCAATGTATTCTAGTGGTTTCGTTAACCTTTTAAACCTTTTAAACACTTGTCAGTACAAATCAAATGTAGATATATAATAAACTGACGGACAGAAATAAGGGATCAGATAAATAGTAACAAACAGTGACTACAATCAAACCCTCGTCTATAGTCACAACGTAAAACGTAATATTGGCATCCAGTCCCACATTACTGACATTCAGTCTCACATTATTGACATTTAGTTCACATTATTGGCATTCAGTCCCACATTATTGGCATTCAGTCTCACATTATTGGCATTCAGTCCCACATTATTGGCATTCAGCCCCACATTATTGGCATTCAATCCCACATTACATGTACTGACATTCAATCCCACATTATCGATATTCAGTCACATATTATTAACATCCAGTCCCACATTAATGATATACAATCCCACATTATTGACATTCAATGTCATATTACTGATATTCAATCCCACATTATTGACATTCAGTCTCACATTACTGATATTCAATCCAACATTATTGACATTCAGTCTCACATTACTGATATTCAATCAAACATTATTGACATTCAATCCCACATTATTGGCATTCAATCTCACATTACTGACATTCAATCTCACATTATTGGCATTCAATCCCACATTATTGGCATTCAATCTCACATTACTGACATTCAGTCTCACATTATTGGCATTCAGTCCCACATTACTGATATTCAATCTCACATTATTGGCATTCAATCCCATATTATTGGCATTCAATCCCACATTATTGACATTCAGCCCCACATTATTGGCATTCAATCCCACATTACATGTACTGACATTCAATCCCACATTATCGATATTCAGTCACATATTATTAACATCCAGTCCCACATTACTGATATACAATCCCACATTATTGACATTCAATGTCACATTACTGATATTCAATCCCACATTATTGACATTCAGTCTCACATTACTGATATTCAATCCCACATTATTGACATTCAGTCTCACATTACTGGTATTCAATCAAACATTATTGACATTCAGTGTCACATTACTGATATTCAATCCCACATTATTGGCATTCAATCTCACATTATTGACATTCAATCCCACATTATTGGCATTCAATCTCACATTATTGGCATTCAATCCCACATTATTGGCATTCAATCTCACATTACTGACATTCAATCTCACATTATTGACATTCAGTCCCACATTACTGATATTCAATCTCACATTATTGGCATTCAATCCCATATTATTGGCATTCAATCCCACATTATTGACATTCAATCTCACATTATTGACATTCAATCTCACATTACTGACATTCAATCTCACATTCAATCTCATATTACTGACATTCAATCTCACATTACTGACATTCAATCCCACATTATCGATATTCAGTCACATATTATTAACATCCAGTCCCACATTACTGATATACAATCCCACATTATTGACATTCAATGTCACATTACTGAAATTCAATCCCACATTATTGACATTCAATGTCACATTATCGGCATTCAATCCCACATTACTGACATTCAATCTCACATTATTGCCATTCAATCCCACATTATTGACATTCAATCCCACATTATTGCCATTCAATCCCACATTATTGACATTCAACCTCACATTATTGACTTTCAATCCCACATTATTGACATTCAATGTCACATTACTGACATTCAATCCCATATTACTGACATTCAATCCCACATTACTGACGTTCAATCATATTTACACCTGTGTATATTATGGAGATATTACTATGCTGGACATGAAGTAAAGTCGGTTTACCAAGTGTTCCCTTATTTCTTTCTATCAGTATACATATATTCTCAGGCGATATTTTGCTGGCAGTGTAACCCAGCCTTTAATTGTCATCTAAAGTGAGCACCGAACCAACATTAAAGTTGACTTTTCCAAGATTAAAGATAATTTTTCCAAGATTATATGTTATTAAGTTATATAATTATTTTTTAAATGTGTCAACTTTTATTTTATACGCTAACATTCTTACTTGTTGTATGCCATAAGAGTGGAATGAACTGTGCATGTGTTTATATATATATTGTTTACTATATGCGCTGTCAACATTAGCATTTAAAATGAAAATCTCAAAGTGACAAATCATATAAGGTCCATGGAACGACCCATCACAACCCCAACAATACCACGTAATTAGCATAATTATATTATATCGCCGTTAATATCAAAAAGAGTTAATTAGTACTATAGTGCAATTTTACTATCCATCAAATAACGAGTATGTAAACTTTCTAAATCGGCAATTAATATTTCCACGACTGGACTAGATGGTTGCAATAAAACAAAACTATTTTAGTGTTTGCAGTATCTTTAATGTTCTATATTTCAAACGGACATACCCGAACCAGGAAGTGACAATATGAACCGCAAGAGCTTCCTAACCTAATAATATGTTTACGATCCGTGCCCCGTTCCTCGAAGTGAACTTAGCGCTAAGATCACTTTAAGTGCCTAACTACCTTAAGCACATAACGTGATCGTAGCGCTAAGATCGCTTCGTAGAACGGGGCTCAGATCCAATATGGGAGCTGTGGCGAAAACGTCGTAATATGAAATGTTCCTCGCCCACAAAAGGATTTTGTTTTCAAAGACAATTGACAATAATTTGCATTAATCTAGTCACAAGACGTTTACGAATATGCCATTAGAATATTCAATACTGTAACTCTGCGCAAGACTGATGCCAAAAGAAGTTAGATAAAGACGTCAGGATGTGTTGGTCTGATTCACTGGTAGGCCTGTATTTTGTCGACAGACGAGAGCCGACCCTGACCACGATTTAATGGTTCCAAATCCGCGTGTAGGAGGACTGTAACGGGAGTAAATATTTGTAATTAGTTTATTTTAATATTTACTGTATGTATTTTATGTCAGTTTTATAGGTTACGATATTCTGTTGAGAATTTCGTATTTCGTTTGGACAACGCCCTAGCTTGTTAGCCAATAGCCAATGATATGGTTTTATTTTATCACGTGACCTTTCATGTAACGTCCATGTAACATTCACATACACACACCACACACAACACCATAAGATTTTGATTAAGAAGTGTCTGTTGGTCTTTTCCCGATTCGTCGCCATTATTCATCATCATTATTCATCATCATTATTCATCACCATTGAACACATCACAGATGTGAATAATATGCACGTATCTGTGGTTTTAACTTGGCATATTATTATAAATTGCAAAAATATATCTGGTAAACTGTAACTAATAATGAGTAAATGAACATGTATAAAGTAATTTAGAAGTTTCATTCTAATCACATAACTAAAGTAGTAATGAGTAAAAGGTATTTAATTAAAACTAGTTATTTTAATCATATAAACATCTCATTTTAATTACATCTAAAGTAAAGTATTATTCCGTATTGGTACAATAGCTTATAAGTGTTATTTAGAGAATAACTAACGAGCTACGAGGAATTACGAATTATCTGTTCCGAGTGAATGAATGTTGTAAATCCGAGCCTTTTTGCGAGGGTTTTACAACATTCATTTACGAGGGACAAATAATTCGTAACTCCTCGTAGCGAGTTGGTTATTCTCTTTATCATATCACTACTAAGGAATAGCATTGGGCACGCCCATTACATAAATCACATATTTTGAGACATAAGTATGCAAATATTTAGAACATAAGTATGCAAATTACATTATTACGCAAATTATATACCAAAACGTGGAACTATTTTCACCTGTCAAAATTGTTGACGAACAAACATGGCGTCTTTTGAAGTTGTCTTTTGCAAGTATGCAAAGTATGAGAAAATCCCCGCGATTGCAGAGACGTTATTCCAAAAATGTGGGCAAACACACAAAATCCCCTTCGATGTCCCGTTGAAGTTTTCAAGTTTTATTCTTCAAAACGACCGCGAAACTTTTGTGCTGACGACCCATTCTACATTGCTACACACGCACATACACACACACACTCGGTATGCCGAAAGCAGGAGAACAATGGTTCCTCGGGCAATGCATTGGTAGAAATAAACTTGCTGGACTGATGAAAAACATGTGTTCGAGTGGTAATATTTGTACCACTAAACGACTGACGAACCACTCTCTGCACACAAATATCTGGTCCAAAAACTGAACGACAATCACGTTCCTGCTCATTAAAACATGCAGATAACAGGACACAAAAATATTCATTCAGTTAATGCATACAGCCATATAAATCACGACCAACACAAAGAACTGTCGCACATTCTGTCCGCGATATCTACATCTGGTGAATCCTCAAGTTTGGTTCCAGCGTGTTCGTCTTCGAAGGAAATCCGACAACACTTTTAAATTCGAAACAATCACAGATCATCAATATTTCCGGCGGTGTGAACACCATGTTTGGAGGCAATGTCAGTGGGGGCAACATCGTAATAAATCTGGCTCAGCCTAAAAGTCCTGTTGTCCCCATAAAACAACGAAGAATCATTTTGGTAGATTCCGACGGCGACTGAACTTGATGAAGCCCTTAAATAGGTCAGTGACGTAGATACGCCTATGTCTGACAATGACGTAGTATTCAGCAAAATGCCGCGAAAAGTTATTTTGAAAAATTTGGCTATTGTCAGTTATTTTATTATAATTTCATTGTTTATATATAAAACTGTTAAATTAGTATTAAATTGTTTAAATAGCTACAATCGTTCTGTCCGTTTTTAACCTAGTTTCAGAAAGCATAGATAACCTTCAAGGTGTATTGACAAACCGATTACCAGCTGAGTGATTGACATGTACATGTATTCATACGTCATAACAAATTGTTACGTCCGAGCGTTGGGGTTTTGTTTATTAATCATTTAAGTGAAAAATAAACAAAATTGACAGTGATATGATAAATAGAATTCGTCACTCGTATTTTTTAATATGGTAAATATCAACCTCGGCCTGTTAATCTGTATTTGTCTCGCCAAAGGCTCGACAAATACAGATTAACGAAGCCTCGGTTGATATTTCCCATATTAAAAAATACTCGTGACGAATCCTCTATTTATTACCCATTGTCAATTTTAACTGATTTTTAATGAAAAAATTCCTCTGCAGTCTACAACAAAGCCATCAGCCATTACGTCATATAATCTTACGCTCATTACATGACGTAATGTAAGTGACGTCATATGTATTAACGACGTTCTTTTTACAGCCAAATGTTTACAGTACAAAATAATACAACTGTATTTGCATTTGAAAATAATTATTTTTATATATTACTAAAGCCGCTGCTTATGAAAATATACCATTGCATGTTTACGAAACAAATGAGTCCATTTTTTTTTGTAAATCTGTGTAGATCGTATAACGTATGTGTAATCTGACTCATGAATGGAAACATTATATGAATGAAAGTGAAGTTCCGGCCATAGCAAGCAACCAACCAAACGTCATGATTTTTAAGCCAGCCAACCAGTGGCTGTAGAAGCAATCTGCACACTGTGCAGAGATCGAAAAAATATTACCCCGTATATTTTAGCCCATATGGGTAATAATTATTTATAGGTTTCGATGTGACGTACAATTATTTTATCTCTGTGAGACTCATCGCCCACAGCGAAGTTTCCTCCTAACCTCCCATGGGCTTAATTAATACTGTTCAATAATTATTCTTAACTTTAGACCAGCCCATCTAAATTTGCGCCAAAATTATATTATATTAATAATTTATATAGGTTAAGAATGTTAATATTTCTCTTTGAGGGCGCAGCCAAAATTTATTAACCCCAATTTTCCCCTTTAAAAAAAATACTTTTGGTGTTAATATTCAAAATTGACCGTATTTGTTAGGTTATCCGACGGGCCTCTGTGGCGTCGTGGTTAGGCCATCGGTCTACAGGCTGGTAGGTACTGGGTTCGGATCCCAGTCGAGGCATGGGATATTTAATCCAAATACCGACTTCAAACCCTGAGTGAGTGCTCCGCAAGGCTCAATGGGTAGGTGTAAACCACTTGCACCGACCAGTGATCCATAACTGGTTCAACAAAGGCCATGGTTTGTGCTATCCTGTCTGTGGGAAGCGCAAATAAAACATCCCTTGCTGCCTGTCGTAAAAGAGTAGCCTATGTGGCGACAGCGGGTTTCCTCTAAAAAACAGTGTCAAAATGACCATATGTTTGACGTCCAATAGCCGATGATAAGATAAAAAAATCAGTGTGCTCTAGTGGCGTCGTTAAATAAAACAAACTTTACTTTACTTGTTAGGTTATCCCTGTCCCGAGTCAGACCCCCGATCCTATCGGAGGCCGGACTCGGGATAGGCGTGTTGGAAACCCTAGTGGTATATGGACACGTTAAACAAGTTACTATGCTAAGCCACAGCGAAGGTGTGTAGTTATTTTATTGGATTTTATTGCTTAAATCCTGTGCGGTGCGTGTGTTGCACGAGCGTAATGGCCTGTGTCGCTCGTGTCACTTTCAGCGATTTCTATTACATTGTCTGTTTTGGAAATTAATTATGTGTTTATCATGCATATTATTTTGTGAATGACTGAATATGCATTGTATTTCTACATGTCTTAATTTATTATTTATAGTCTTGATTATATTTGTATATACTTTTAAAATGAAGTATGATGAAAATGTGAATGTATTAATGAACGAATATAAGTATAAATAACATAACGTTGTAGATGTGACATTCGTGATTACTAATGTAATATGTTTATTGTTTTGTGGAGTCGTGTGTATTATTTTTGTGTATCTTCTGGTTCCGCCTGGGAATAAATCCCCGACCTTTGACCCCGCCTTGTTCTGGTTACACGACTGCCACTGCAATACACGGCCCGTTAGTAAGAAGAACAACATGCGTTATTTATTATCTCATTTTAAATAGTATTTCAAGCCAAGAACTAAATAAATTATAGAAATATTCTTAAAATTGTTTTCAGGGCGAAGTATCTTTAATCTGCCCCACCCACCTCCCCCATCCCTTAGCTCTAAACCAGGACTGATCTATCTTTAACATGTTTTCCGGTGACTTTCGGTTTTGCCCAAGCCAGCTGCACATTAATGTTTGGTGTATGACGTGTGTCAAGTACCAGGGGCGTAGCGTGAGCTGGACCTGGGGGGGGGGGGGGGGGGGGGGGGGGGGGGGGGGGTCGAATATGAACCAAGTGGACCTTTTCTATTTTGTTTTTGCACCACCAGACCCCCCCCCCCCCCCCCCCCCCCCCCCGCCTACGCCCCTCAGTACACGTAATTATCTGATCCTATCCCGGTCTGCGACCCGGACATCCATAACTACATACCATGTGATCCAGACCACTTTCATCATTTAAATGTAATTTCGAACTCGTCACTGCACAAAGAAACACATTCATAGTACATGCATTTATGCTATTTCAATTTCTAGAATTGATTACTAACCTACAGTCCGTCCCATCCTCCTACAAACGTGTTGTTGTTCGGGTTGGGGTTTTTCTTGGGGGTTTTGGGGTTGGGTTTTTTTTGGTTTCACGTAAGAAGAAAAGTAAAAGTGTTTTGGTATGCAATGTAGAAAACAACTGGCTTAGAAATAAATAACTTGTGGTAAATTCCATAGTATAAAAAAAAGCGTTCCCTGTGGGAAGGACTATAAACGTCAAATGTCAGTTAGATGATGAATTGATGATTTTCTAAGAACGGTACGATGTCATTTGCGTTAAAATGGATCGACACAAAATATTCTGTTTTCTTTTTTTTCTTCTTTTTTTCCCCTTCTTTTTATATAAAACAAGGTTCGATGAAAACCATGTAGGCCGTACGATGTTCACATGAAAATATGGGAGATAATTATCATGTCTTATTCGTTCGGATGAGGCGGCACGTAGCCCGGTGGTAAAGCGCTCGCGCGATGTGCGGTCGGTTTGGGATCGATCCCCGTCCGTGGGACCATTGGGCTATTTCTCGTTCCAGCCAGTGCACCACAACTGGTATATCAAAGGCTGTGGTATGTACTACCCTGTCTGTGGGATGGTGCATATAAAAGATACCTTGCTGATAATCGAAAAGAGTAGCCCATGAAGTGGCGACAGCGGGTTTCCTCTCTCAATATCTGTATGGTCCATAACGATATGTCTGACGCCATATAAATGTAAATACAATGTGTTGAGTGCGTCGTTAAATAAAACATTTTTTATTTTTTTATTTTTTTATTCGTTCGGCAATTATCGTTGTAAATAAACCGGCGAAGTTACTTCGTGAATGTCCGATACCAACGAATACATCCGAGATGTTCCGAATAGTCGGTAACTAACGCATTATTCAACTTCTTCCACAAAATCATTAGAAGGGCACAAGGTTACGACGACAGGTTTGCTTTGTGGAACGGTTGTAATGTTTAGCGCCTTCGTGTGCCAGACGTAAGTCACTACAATTAACCTGGGCTATGATTCTTTCGTGGAACGGGGTCCTAATAAAGAAAAGAATAGCACAAAGACTTACCTCTTTTATATCTTTTACGCCAAATAATTAGCTTTAAAAATAACATTTGTGTACCATCGATGTTCCAAATTAATTATTCGTTTATAGGGTTAACAATAAAACAAGAACACTGTGTATACGAATGGAATTACTTAGTTTGCCATTAAGTTACGACAAATGAAACATCCAATCAATTCACGTGAAAAATAAACAATCTGAAAGTAAATCGAATTCTTTTTAGTAAACAAAAGTGTTTGGTCATCCAGTAAACAGGAAAATGTTTTCGACTTCAGATTGCGTTAAAGCCTTTTAACATGGCGTGCAGTTTTGCCGCGCTGCTTTTTGCCGTGCGTGTTAATAATAGCCGCGCAGACAATCCATTTCCATGAAGCAGACAGTGTGTGCCCATTTGAGTGAAAACACGTGTTGACAACCAAAACGGTGATGTGAAAGCACCCCCAGTCGAGACTCTTACTCGCCCATTGAGGAAATTATAATGTTGAAGACATTGTTCTGGCTTTAGTTCTGAAGAAGAAAATAATGCATAGTGAAACCCCCATAGATTTGTGGTCCACAGTATCACCAAAGAAGGAAAGAAATATGGAAAAGGCTCTTATGGAGTATAAGCGTACAAGACAGGAGGCGGGTGGGGTGGGGTGCCTGGGGTGCCCCCCCCCCCCCTCCCACCAGTGCTAGAGCAAATCCTTAAATTCGAGCATAAACGACAGACATATTGGGGCAAAATGTTCTAACCTGAGACCTTTTTACCACGTATTTCCATCATTCTATCCGCAAGATTAGTTGTAATCCATGTAAAAAATTAGAAGCGATTCATTTGCAACCTTATACAGCGGTTTGGCAGTAATTCAATAGGAATAAATGTTGTTATCCAGATTCGGACATTTTCGTTTAATTCGGACAAGAATCAGCCTCCCCCTCCCCCATAAATGGGAGCCGTAATGCCTATGTTATGGAGCATGCGGGGGGGGGGGGGGTTCGCTCATGCACGGTTCTATAGTTCAGCTTTTTAATACTACTACGCGAAAAATAAATATATGTTTCTGAAACATTTACCGTAGCTGGATGATGTGTACGTTTTAGGCCAAGAGGGACAGAACAATGCACCATACATTCTCCTATTGAATATATGACAGTGGCGGATCTAAGGGGTGAATTCGAGAAATCCATTCAGGAACATTTGTCACTTTTGGCCACATGTCATTGGAACCCTCCCACCACCACCATCCCAACGGTGGAAGGGGAGAAAAAAGCATAAGAATTAAACGAATTCGGCCTTGTTAGCACGCACCAAATGTTAATTCATCTTCATGTATTTTAACTAAATTTCTACGCGTCAAACAGACCTGATATCGGCAAATTTTCTTAATTGAAAAAAAAGGAAGGGGGGGGGGGGGGCCCTTAAATTATTGGTTTTCGGGGTTTTATAAAGTTTTGAACTTTATGGTTCATGAAATGTACCCGTAATGTGAACAAAAACTTCACAAATGAACAACAAGCAAACGACAACAAATCGGATGTTGATTGTGCACGAGAAACGTTGACGATATGTTTTTATCTATTTCGGTGGATTCGTTTTTATACCGTTATTTCGTTGACTCAGCCTGTATTGCCTTTTGCTCACATCCTTCACTGCCTATGTAATC
Organism: Gigantopelta aegis; assembly: GCF_016097555.1. NCBI lineage: Eukaryota > Metazoa > Mollusca > Gastropoda > Neomphalida > Peltospiridae > Gigantopelta > Gigantopelta aegis. The sequence goes on from NC_054701.1 coordinate 94,544,365, forward strand.
ATAACGGTGTGCTTACTATGAAGACGTACAGCATCATACATAATCATACTATATGAGTTTCAGAATAAGTGTAACTGGTTTTGCCATGTTACACATGTACTCTTATTGCTAGGTGTTTGAGGTGTTTGGTATAATAGATGTTTCACAACCACAGTTATATAATATGATTGCGTAACATACTAATCGTCCAGATAGTGTCGCCGATTATTGTCAGAATGTCATATTACTCTTATCACAAGTTATACACCCCCAGTTGCTTGTTGAACAAAGTAGATATGCTATTGAAGGATCGGAACGGAAATGCTGAATGGCTAAGGTGTTTTTAAGACATCAACCCTGAAACTGATATGCCCACTTTCCCCTCCCCCAGTTCAAAACTAACTGTCGATTTGAATTACTATTTTGTTTCTTTTTTTTAACTCCGTTAGTTAACAATAATGTAACACATAATTCTCCATCTTATTAGAACTCTGTTTTAATACTACCAGAATTGATTATAAACATTTTAAATTGTGTTATATGTATATATGTTTGTACGTGGTGGGTATGTGTGTGTGCATGTGTTGTTGTTTGTGACCTCGTCGTCTCTCAAATTTAAACCTACCCACCCCCAATAACCGACATCTTCCAACGCCTATAGAGGATGAATATTACTTTTTATTTTATATATATATATATATATATATATATATATATATATATATATATATATAGTAGTCGTTTTCGAGTTGAAAGACGCTATTTTATAGAGTGCTCAACCGTGTGGGAGCCAGATATATCGTTAAAAAGTGTATGTTTTTCTCTACATGACAGGCTTGTTTCGTGAGAGAGTTGAATTATTGCTCTCACTCATCAGATGTAGATTTAATTACACCGTCAACGGAAAGCTGATGACGTAATGGACTCTGTGACGTCGAGGTTACGTCACTATGCAGGTCTATAATAGGTGATGTGTGGTATGCGCACAGAAGGTATTTGCGTCTGTGTCGACATGCTGATACGAGTTCATTCTTGGAGTTTAGTGTGCTAAAGAATGAACTCGTATCAGCATGTCGACACAGACGCAAATACCTTCTGTGCGCATACCACACATCACCTATTATAGACCTGCATAGTGACGTAACCTCGACGTCACAGAGTCCATTACGTCATCAGCTTTCCGTTGACGGTGTAATTAAATCTACATCTGATGAGTGAGAGCAATAATTCAACTCTCTCACGAAACAAGCCTGTCATGTAGAGAAAAACATACACTTTTTAACGATATATATATATATATATATATATATATATAAAATGAGCTTTTATGTGCATGCATTTATGTTAAATATGTATTAAGAAATACTAAATTTGTGCAATTGGTGTCTGTTATAATAAACAACTTGAAATACTAGAATATCTTTGAACTGCATTATATATTAATTTTATATTCACTTTTAACATTAATTAATTAGATGTGTATTTGTGTTTATCATATCACTACTAAGGAATAGCATTGGGCACGCCCATTACATAAATCACATATTTTGAGACATAAGTATGCAAATATTTAGAACATAAGTATGCAAATTACATTATTATGAAAATTATATACCGAAAACGTAGAACTATTTTCACCTGTCAAAATTGTTGACAAACATGGCGTCTTTTGAAGTCGGAGATAGCGTTACTATCGATAAAAAAGGAAGTGCTACAATCAAAGCAACTCTACCTTCCGGTAATTATATAGTTATAATTCAAGCTGAATTGTCACCAGAACGTTTAGTTAGTGCAAACAGGGGATAGGGTAGATCCACGGACATCGAAGTAGACGCCACAATCCGGAAGGCCCAAAAACAAAACTCGTAGATTTGTAGAAGTAGATGATACGATGATTGGTAATGTCATTACAGAAAATGAAAATAAGAATACTGCCAAAAAAACTCTATACGACATGCGCATTTTTGAAAACTATCTACAATCAATCAATGAGTCCAGACCAATACATGAAATGCCCCCCAAAGAACTCCAGGTGATGCGCCAGTTCCGGATCACTTCCGGATCACCTGTAGTTACCGATCAGTCTGGCGGTATATTAATTTTTTAGTCATTTCTGTGTAAATTTCATTAAACAAATATTCTAACAAACAAATAATACATGTTTCTTGAAATTGTACGTAAAATAACTGTAACAGTATATAGTCTTGGTTTTATTTTGGACGGCGATACATAACCACTATTAAAACTTTACACGAGCAGACGACATGAAAAAACAGAAGACGTTTAAAAAGAGATGAAGTTTTTGATGTTTTTCTTTTTATATCCTTTGAAATTTTATAGTACGAGTAGGGGAAACATATATAGATTGTGCATGACTAGTTTTATGAAAAGTGATGTTGTAAACGACTTACTGTAACTCCTCAAAGGGGACACACTTGATACGCCAGTTGCGGATCACTCACAAAACGGAAGTATTTACGTTGTAATTGCCGCTAGATGGGGCGATGAACGCAGGGTTTATCTCAAGACTCAAAAACGTTGAACACGGTGGAATTTTTTTCTCCATGATAATAATAATAATAATAATAATTATTATTATTATTATTATTATTATTATTATTATTATTTTCTTCTTAAACCTCTCTTGATTCGTCATTTTAACCACTAGTTTATAATAATTCGACTCTGTATGTCTCGGGGCCCATGTCATAGTAGCCCTAGACTGTTCGTCCCATGGCCAGTCATCCTCTACAAAATATTATATTAATCGTTGTAGTTCCACCTATTTTTCTTGTATTATTTTTGTTTTCTACAGGTAATGACAATATGTATATAATGTAAAGACACGTATTTTATAAACTGAAACTACGATTTTAAGTGTTCGTCCACTTGTCTCTCACGTTGTATTTGTAGGTCTACGTGTAATTAGCCATTCGTACAAATACCAGCCGCAGTCATTCACAAATATGGCTAATATAAATCAAATGTAGTTTTTTAAAATTCCATTTTCGTTTAATTCGGGCAAAAATTATTTTGCCCTGCCCCCTACAAAAATAGGAGCCCGTATGACCTGTTACATCGCCAGTCTAGAATCGCTCAAATCGCTGCACACGTGTCTTGTATTTGCCCCATAAGACTATTCAGTAATGTTGCCCGCCCCCCTCAGTGTGAGAGCCGTCCACCCCATTGCTTGATTGATTGATTGAAAAAAAAAAAAGTTTACTGTACAAAGAAAAGAATCGGCACAAGTTTGACATGAGGACTTTTATAAAACCATGCCACCGCCAGTGGTCTGTTTCGCATGTGCCATTGCACGTGCTTTTCGCATACTCGACTACTCGACTGCTCGACTTTGGGAGAGAATGGGAAGGGGTCCTCTATTTGGTTTTGTCAACGAAGTGAAAATATCTTATTCGGCTTAATTATAATTCGCATTTAAACAGTCTGTAGCCTACCACTATATGGTGGATTATGTTTTTTCAGTGGAATTTTTGTTTTACACAATCGCATTCTGATGCAGGAGAGTCAGTCGGCCACTGATCTGTGTATTCACACGGTCAATCTGAGCTAGCCCTAGCCTTTAGACCGTCCTTGAAAATAATTCTGTTTTCAGGAGCAGATCCAGGAAATATTTTGCGGGTGGGTGGGAGACTAACCAGAAAAGGGCAAATGGAACAACACGTCAAAAATAATAATTAATAATCCACTTTTGTGACTGTTTAGTGTGTGTCACTATATTAAAATGTATCATTATTAACAAGGGGTCTAACCGTCCTGCTTCAAAATTATTTGTTTAATTTTAATATTTAAACGGGCGGATTAGCCTATATCCGGCTAAAAAAAAAACCTACCCCCACCACGTAGATAACCTGCAAAAATTATAATTTCAAATTATAAACATTTACATATTGTTTCGGACCCCCACTTAAAGCATAATTCGCCCCCGTAAAATACTAAAATAAATACTAAATACTAAACAGTCCCAAAGTTGATATTTTGCTGATATGTCATTTCTTTCTATTTTCAAGCCTTTGTTCCTTTCAGTTTTAAAAGTCATCAATATAATAATAATAATAATAATAATAATAATATTTATTATTATTATTATTATTGATATATACGATAATAAATGAACACAATTATTTATTATTAGTAATAATAATATTAATTATTATTATTATATACTAGAATGCCAGAAATCAAATATAATTCAACTTGTTGAAACAATGAAAGTACACAACGAAAATAATAAGGATCGCGCACCTTTACTTTTGACACACGCCCCTTATATCTGACGTCATGGGACGCCATCGTTGATTTTCAATCGATTTTAGAAATTGCTAATTAGGGGCGTAATCAGGGGGGTGGGAACCCTAAGGAGTTGCAAATGATCATAAAATATGTCCGGCAGGATCCACGAACGTGCTGAAAGTGCTAACATGTTGGAAATAGTGTTTTTGAAGGCGTAAGCCTCTATTTTTCGAAAGTGATCCGGAACTGGACAAAGTGATCCGCAACTGGCGTAAGTACGCCAGCTCGAACAACACTGTTTTTGGTGCCAAATATTTACCTAAATTTACATTTTATATCACTGTTTATTTATATGGTTGATTATCTTCATTACCAAGAATTTCTTTTAAAGTCATACGCGCGCATGTTGACAGAATTCACAATTTTGTTTGAAGTGATCCGGAACTGGCGCATCACCTGTCGATGTAATTCTGTGCAAGTTTTACATCAGTGTACGAAAAGAAACTGGGGGACATTACGAACCGAACAGTCTTACCTCTTTCCAAAGCAACATCGTAATAAATGTGGCTCAGTCTAAAAGTCCTGTTGTCCCCCTAAAACGACGAAGACTTATTTTCGACAGACTCGGACTGAACTTGATGAAGCCCTTAAATAGGTCAGTGACGTAGATAGGCCTATGTCTGACAATGACGTAGTACTCGGCAAAATGCCGCGAAAAGTTATTTTGAAAAATTTGGCTATTGTCAATTATTTTATTATAATTTCATTGTTTATATATAAAACTGTTAAATTAGTATTAAATTGTTTAAATAGCTACAATCTTTGTTTCCGCTTTTAACCTAGTTTCAGAAAGCATAGATAACCTTCAAGGTGTATTGACAAACCGATTATCAGCTGAGTGATTGACATGTACATTTATTCATACGTCATAACAGATTGTTACGTCCGAGCGTTGGGGTTTTGTTTATTAATCATTTAAGTGGAAAATAATCAAAATTGACAGTGATATGATAAATAAAATTCGTCACGAGTATTTTTTAATATGGGAAATATCAACCTCGGCCTGTTAATCTGTATTTGTCTCGGCAGAGCCTCGACAAATACAGATTAACGAAGCCTCGGTTGATATTTCCCATATTAAAAAATACTCGTGACGAATCCTCTATATATGCATTGAGATGTGTTTACGTTATGTGTGGGACACGCTGTGAAATGCTCGGCAATCCCAATAAACATATTCGTATTCGTTTATGTACTTGACCTCCATACGTGCACCGCTTGTCAAATGGTATTAAATTGTATATGACACGTATATCTGGACGGATTAAGGGTAATAAACTATAATATACTCATCATCTTTGTACCCTAATACATTTCGTCAAGTTTTCGATATGTGCAGATCATGTGTGTAGATGTACGCTTTTAGTGGTCACGTTTCGATAAAGAATAAAAAACCCAACACAAACTGTACTGAAACAGTTCGTAATAAACATGCACAAAGAAACACGTGTAACAAGTTTTATTAGCAAATTCTGAGACGAAAGTATGAAGAGAATAAAAAGAGAAAATGTGTGGGTTTCTCATCGTAACACGCAGCTCCCACGCCCCAAGCCCGTATGCTACGAAATGGTTTTCTTAATTCTAAAAAATCTTTCTTAATCTTAAAAACCAGGTTTAAACTAAATTTAAACGTCTTTTCCAACTGAAACCTATTTACGACCCTAGCGCTTGTAATTAACTTGTGCGTCACAGACAAGTCAATTTCAGGTTAACTTGTAGGCCTACATCACAGACAAGTCAATTCCAGGTTAACTTGTACGTCACAGACAAGTCAGTTTCAGGTTAACTTGTACGTCACAGACAAGTCAGTTTCAGGTTAACTTGTACGTCACAGACAAGTCAATTTCAGGTTAACTTGTACGTCACAGACAAGTCAGTTTCAGGTTAACTTGTACGTCACAGACAAGTCAGTTTCAGCTTAACTTGTATATGCCTTTTTTTATTCATTGGATGGTATGGCATTGATGATCAGTCGTATGTCTTTAAAGTGTTATTACATGTATGTGTGTTATTGGTATATGTATCAAAATTAACGATTGGTGTTTTCACCAATGGCAATGGTCCCCCTGTCACACCTCTTTGTCCCCCCCCCCCCCCCCCCCCACGGTGTGTTATTGTTTACTGTTGTCCCATAACTTGATTCATAGACTGTAGTTGACCCCCCCCCCCCCCGCCCCCCTCCCCGATATAAAATCTTGGCTACACCAGTGGGCGGGTGCGAAGGAGGAACATGCTCTGACCTATTTTTTGACACATAAGCAGACTACCAGGCTTTCTGCCAGAAAATAATTTGGGAGTACGTAATAAAACCAAAACAAATGATAAGTGCCTCTACTAGGTGGTAGTGGGTTTTAAATGGTTTGAAACTGTACTGCATTTCATGTACTTTTATCAGTTTTAAACAGCAGTTCTTTTACTATTATCTATCCACAAATTATAAAAATATGTCCATTAATTTCCATGAATTTTGTGTACGTAATTTTACCCTTCGTACCATCTGATAGAAAGCCTGATAGACTACCAATATGTGATGTCAAGAAATGTCTCTATGTGCAACTATCGTTCAGGACACTTGTAACAAGAACGCATTAAGACTGTATGTTTGCTGAATTTCCCGTTTGGGTTACGTGGGGCCTCTGTTTTACAACTGACAGTTGACGTGATATGGTGGTGTTGTTGGTAGCGGTGGTTTTAAATTGCATTGGAGGTGTATGGACGCGCCCATATTCTGGCGCTAACCTAAATGTACGCGTTTCCTCTTGTACCTGGCTAACTGACCATCTAGACTACACTATATCTGAGGTACTGCTTTGATCAGTAATAATCTAAATAGATGTTCTCTCTATCAGATGCACTTCACGAAGCACGTGTTACAGAGAACACCACACATTTCTCTGTATAAATATCGTATCATACACACAATAAAGAATGACATATAAACAGATCTAGACAAACAGCTACAGGAAAGAAAGAACAAGTATCATTTTATGAATCTCAGTAATGTTGGGAGAAAGTGTTTACTGCTGGCAGGTTGTGGCTATATTTTGTCTTCTGATGAAAAGGAAAGCCTAATAGCTGCGGCTATTTGGTGTCTAACATATAATTATGGCTATTTCGATACTTGGTCCACATAATACGATATAGGGAGGTAACCCGCATCCCCACTTACGTTGCTCTTACTGAAATCAAAGCTCTTTCTGCGTCTCTTCATATACTCTTATAATATATATATTATTTCATGTGTTTCACATAGTAGACGTGGCAAAACCAACACTGTCCTAAAACCAACACTGTCCTAAATCTAACACTGCCCTTAAGGCGTCAACTTCTTGGCCCCACCACTATTAAATCATTTTATTCTCCCCGTCATGATTAGGTAATACATTTGAGCAGAAGATAAGTAACGAATGTCATGACATGTTTTAACGTGTGTCGTTGACATTGTTGCTATATATGAACACCAATCATTTCCCTAACTATCTAACCGTTTAGACTTGTGTGTACAGAACATTTAACACCAAGGACAGAATTTACAAAGCCTGTTTGTTTTTATCTTACAACTACACGTTCATACATTTACAATGCTTAAACAGAAAAATGGGCTGCGTCAATTCTGTCCCAAGTGTCTTGTCTGCATGTAGTTCACAATACATAGGCATCGAAAACGCGGAGAGGGGTCAAGGGGGTTTCTGGATCCTCAGACTCTGAAGGTTATGCATCGCCCCTCGTCCATAGTTGAACGGTATATTGATATAATGAGTTCCTCTAATTGCGGGCAGTTTCCGACACCTGTGTAACACCAACTACTTTGTCATTAATGTTCAATTGCTTTATCTTGACACAAAGTGGTAAAATAGTTGTTTATATTATCATATTCTCTATGTATTGTCACATAAAAATCACATTATGGCACACAATCTAGCAAAAACGTCACTGCAACGTCCAAAACTCCATTCAGCAAGTGACTATGATGTCATAACTACTTCACAGTAACTCCATTCAGCAAGTGACTATGACGTCATAACCACTTCACAGTCACTCCATCCCGCGAAACCTATTGGACCTCCTCAAGAATCATGTTTGTTTTTGTTTAGTTTTTGTTAGCAGTCAGAATGATGACAGCGAGGCTGATATGGCAAGATATGAAAGATCTCCACGACGTAACTAACGAGTCCAACAGTGCGTTGCCATGGCGACCCGACTACAAGGGCGTGGTGTACCACGTGTTGGGCTCCTCTTTCCACCTTTGTATGTACTCGCCCTCCACTCTGTAGTTCATGTTGCCGCACTCCAGCATCCACTTGGGGTCCGGGTCCTCCGGGAACAGTTTGTTCTTCCACCTCATCTGCTTCCGTCTGTGGGCCACCACCAGACACAGCACTGTCATCAGCACCAGCAGCACGACGAACGCGATCAGGATGGGCAGCACGAGGCTGTGGTAGCCGCTGTTGCTCGGCAGCGGCCGCTCGATGGGCACGGCGACGTCATCCACGTAGGACAGTGTGATGATGTTGGAGGGGTCTGCAGTGTTTCCGACTGAGTCGGCGGTGCGCACGGAGACGTACAGCGTGCTGATGTCGAGCAGCGCCGTCAAGTTGAACTCCAGACGTTCCCGCTGTCCCGCCGGTTTGGGCTGCAGCAGCGAGCCGTTCATCATGTCGACGCGGGCGATACTCGCGTTGGATACGTCGTCACGGAGCAGCTCGTGGAAACTGTGTGATATCAGCAGGTAATACATCTCGGCTGAAAATCAAACGGGTATTTGTTAATGTTATCGCATTTCTTCTTAATTCATAAATATTAACTCTCAACTTGCTACTGGCAGGAAATGCTCCCCAATCTTATATCTTCTTGCGATCACTGCTGCCACCACCCAACCCCCTCCCCTCCCCCTCCGCAATCATACCCCCAAAACACACACACACACACACACACCTTTTATATTTCCATGTCGCCACATCGCCACATAATACGGCTCATACCCAATATGGTTGTTCCCAATGTGCGTCCCCATATATAATGGCTCCGTCAATGCACTGCTAGCTGAATGTGCTCGTGGTGCAAGACGCTTATTGTAGTACTCATTTAATTCAGTGTCTTCCACTAACATAATAATACTTTAACTCACTGTATTAACCCACCCTAAATACTAAAAATAATTTTGCCATTAACAAAGGCAAGGGAAGGTTTCTCTTTTTTATGGCTAGCTGAGAGTTAACCAATGTAACTATTTATAGTGATGGTGATATCATGCTCAAAACACATTTTATATAGCATATCTCACGATCTTTGAAATCTGTTATTTAAAAAAACAAACAAAGCAAAAAAACAACAACCCCACCAAACCCAAAATGGTAGAAAAATGTATGAGATTCTGAAACAAATTTGTATTATATCAGAGCCATCCCATCTTTCTTGTCTTATCATCATAGGTAGGGCCATTAGAGTACATGGTGAAACGCTATGAACAATTTAACTATTCATTGTTGTTGTTATCAGCCTCGGGAACTGGGTTCGCATCCCGGTACCAACTTCTACCAAGAACGAGTTTCAATGGTTACACCAACCGACGTTTCTTTCACTAACAAACAATCCACTGTCATGGACATACAGCCTAGATAGATGAGGTGTGTGCCTAAAACAGCGTGCTTGAACCTTAATTGGATATAAGCATGGGATGTAAGGAATTGATGGACATACGCTCAAACTGCCAAACTAATATCTTGAAGAAGCATAAAAGCACAAGCAATATCCACAAATAACGTCACTGTTTATAATACAATAGTTGGTGTATAATTTGAAAGTATTTTCGGCTGACCTTGACCTCGGTCCATGTCTCCCCCGACAGCGGTCCACTCTAGAATTACGGTCCCCGTGTCCTGATTCAGCGACATCAGTTCAAGGTCAGTGATGCGCGCGGGTGGAATTTCGTCCGTGACGTTGTCTTGATTGTTCGGAAAGTCGTACACCCGGAAGTCGCCTGCTGACGTCACTCGCTGGAAATCTTCAATGGCTTCTATTTCCGGATTGTTCAGCTGGTCGACAAATACTACACGGATACGAGAAAAGAAATACAATTATTTTTGGTGATACTTGAGTGTATTTCTTACAGGGTTTCAGTTATTTATCATATAGGCCGACATGAAATCTGTGGCACAGATGGCAACAAGAAACAAGTTCCTATCGCGGCTCGAAAGACAAGGACTGGGATGTGGAGATAAGCAGTAAACATAATATGTGGGTTTAGAAACTGTACATACTAATTTTACCAAACTTTAAAGCAACAGCAGGGGCGAGACGTAGCCCAGTGGTAAAGCGCTCGCTCGATGCGCGGTCGGTCTAGGATCGATCCTCGTCTGTGAGCCCATTTTTCATTCTAGCCAGTACACCACGACTGGTATATCAACTGGTATATACTGTGGTATGTGCTATCCTGTTAGGGATGGTGCATATAAAAGATCCCTTGCTACTAATGGAAAAATGTTGCAGGTTTCCTATCTAAGACTAAATGTCAGAATTACCAAATGTTTGACATCAAATAGCCTATGTTTGATAAATCAATGTGCTCTAGTGATGTCGTTAAACAAAACAAACTTTTAACTTTTTAAAACAACAGTAATGTATCAGTTTCCTAAATATTTATCAGACTGATAATCTATGCAGGTATGTGTGTGTGTGTGTGTGTGTGTGTGTGTGTGGCTGGTGTGTGTGTGTGTGTGGTGTGTGTGGGTGTGTGTGTGTGTGTGTGTGTGTGTGTGTGTGGTGTGTGTGTGTGTGTGTGTGTGTGTGTGTGTGTGTGTGTGTGTGTGTGTGTGTGTGTGTGTGTGTGTCTTTAAGCATATATTTTTAACAATATTTCAGCTTACACGACTGTCCTTTTTCTAGTGCTCCGCCAAACTTCTTGCCAGTTACGACCTTCGTGGTGTCACGTTTCCCTTTCACCGTGACCTTGACGTTGTAGCGGCCATTTTGGCTGAGATCTGGTGCTAGGACGTAAGCTGAGTAAATACCATCTCCCTTTATGATATCAGAACCTGCAATGATATGTAATACACGCGTACATGAATTACTGTGTGTAATACAAACAGTATAAACTGGAAATAATTAATTATGTCAGAATCCACTTTAAAAACAACAAAACAAATAACGTATCCCTTTGTCTTAGCAGTTAATTATTGTTATCTAGTTTGGTAAAGCAGACCGGTTGGAAAAATATCTGAAGGGGGGGGGGGGGGGGACAATCTTTAGTGTATGTAAGGAGGAGGGTAAAAGCCACATTTTAATCTATTTTCATACTGTTCGACAAAAAACAGTGCAGTTTTGTCCTCAAGTTAGGGAGTGGGTACATGCCCCGCGTCCCCCTGTTCCTACGGGCCTGTAAAGGTTACAAAGCATATCATGTCTAAGAACATCCTATGTAGTCAAAACCTGTATTCGAATAATGCATATTAGACAGGTAGAAAATGCCCTTGTGTCTAGCATGATATTTATCTGACAGAAATCCAATCTTACAATAATGTCTGTGTTGGTCTAACGTAACAAAGACAACATTGTTCCCTGTCCATGCCACGTGCTAATAAAACGTTTTATGTCTTGACTCAAGTCTCTGATTACGTCATCATAGTTTAACCTCTTGAGAACGCAGTGCAAATTAGATGCGTGTGACGTCATGAAAAAGTTGTATTGAGTCTAAAGTTTCATAAGCACTGCCTTTGGCGACCTTTTTTTCAATCAGATAGACGAGAACGAATAAATCTGTTAACATCTTACCGGACTGGGAAATCACTGTCCTCAACAAAAGGTCATTTAGATATCTATCGTTGTTGGTTGATTTCAGATTACTAACGGGGGAATTGGGAAGAGGTTAGTGACATCTGAAGCTTATTAGACGATTCCATTTTAATCCATATCTTTGACGTCACACTATTGTTCTAGGTGTAGATTATTTTTCAAGAATCAACACCTGTGAAACAATGCAATTTGTACTTTTTAAGCATTCAGGTCAAGAACTGGAACCCACTGCTGACAAAACATATTCATTATAAACAAAGTACAACGCTTTAGATAGCCCACGAGGCCAAACATCTACATCGTCAAATAAACAGGTCATTTAAGCCTTATAAACCTAATACCAGTGATAGTAATGTATTGTGGCGGAACACAGCGATGGTTGTCGCAAACTAAATCGGAAATCAGAGATAACACGTGTAGCACATGCATCACGCTTGATACCAACCATCCACTGATGACGATTTCCTGGCCGAATCATTCAGGCTAGGTCAGAAAGGTACTTATCGTTTTGGGTTATTAAGTTTGTAAATATTCTTTGCCATTTTAATCAATATTTTCATTAAAAAAAGAGAGATAAAATAGAATTTAATTTAGCAATCACGTAATTTATTTGAATGAATAATGGATTAATTTGGAGAATGCACTCGGAAATGTAGATTCATAAAAAATATTTTTTCACGAATCTACACCCCCTCGTACATTCTCTATTACATAATGCATAGCTATAAAGGAAAAAGGTATTTGTCCATGTTTAGCTATCGCTGGTTGTTTAATGTTTGTGAAATGTCATGGGTTATGGTAGGTTGTATAGTTGAAGTTACAGGATCCACATCACTGTTTTTGGTATCCTGGCTTCAACGCGTGTTCAGTAGTAACCGGATCCTAAGGTTCCAGAACTGAGCACATGCGCCTGTGGGGGCAGTTTTGGCGGATCCATAGGGGGCCACAGGGTCCCGCTTGAAATGACCTTTTTAATGACTTTTGTGTTGTTTTAAAAATTCATTATCCACAATATACAACACTAAATTGCCCTGAAGACGCGATTCTAGGCATCTTTATTTGAAACATTTCCGGGGAGCATGCCCCCGAACTCCCATACTGATATCGCTCCTTTTTGGAACTCAACTCATATACCATCAGCAAACTCAAATTTGGCCTTTTCACAACATTCTGGTTCCGCCCCTGGGCTTCATGATTATTATTTGACGCCAGGTGATTCTGTTTCATTTTGTTTCACTATGCATACTTGGTTTTTACAAAAATGGAGGGGGTGGGGTGGGGGGGGGGGGGGGGGGGGTGAAGAAGACAGAACAAATTGCCTCCCGCCTACCCCATACCCCACTGTGTTAATTCTGGACCGGCCCTTACCTGCGCCGTCGTCCTTCAGGAAAAGCTTCTTGGGTTCTGATCCGGGTCTTTCCAGCATGGAGATGACGTCTGCTTCTAAGACGGGCGCCCGACCTCGCGTGACCTCGGCGAAAATCTCGAACTTGCCTTTCGGGTCGTACTTGATGAGGTCTTTCGACACCCAGGAGTTGAAGTTGATCACATTGCGGTTGACGTCGGCCTGTTTCGACTGAACCTGGACGGTGACGCTCGACTCCATGGAGTTGGTGGTGATGCGATAGAACCACTGGCCCGTCTGAATTGATACAAACGTGAATGTTAAATAACAGTACTATAATATATACGAGTATTCAACAACCCAACGTGCGTGTTAGATAACAGTACTATAATATATACGAGTATTCAACAACCCAACGTGCGTGTTAGATAACAGTACTATAATATATACGAGTATTCAACAACCCAAATTCATACACTTCCTCCTAGAAAAAAACACCAAAAAAACAACAACAAACAAAAACACAACAAACCAACCCTCCAATGCCGTTTTAGCTTCTACCACGAGAACTGCTTGAACTGTGTCCGGTCGTGGTCGTGGAGGTATAGTGGTTAAGCATTCGGCCTATCAGGTAGGTGCCGGGTTCAACCCATGGTACCGGTTTCTATTGGAGTGGGTTTCAACGGGTCAGTGGGGAATTGTAAAGCCATTAAACTGACTTCTCTCTCACTAACACCTAAGAACAATCCATTAATTCCTGTCCTAGCCAGACCAACCAACTAGTCTAGGAGTGTGCCACGAATAACATGCTTGGACCTTATTTGATAATTAACAGGAATATCAAGTTAAAATGAAGATGTTTGACCTGTCAGTGGAGACAACCACGTGTATTAGAACATATTAATTCACACATTATTTGTCTGCTATCCATCTGTCCTTATAAGGCAGTCCGATAGGTTTATGGTTGCCTGCTCCACGGCTGATATATCAAAGGACATGGGCCATAGTAATGTATGTCTATGAGAAAGTGCTGGTTGCTAATGGAAAAAAAACCATGAGATAATTTGACATCCAGCAGCCGATAATTAATTCATTAATGTGCTCTAGTGGATTCATTAAACAAAACTTTAACTGAAGTGTATATGTCAAAATTATCAAATGATTGACATCCCGTAGCTGATGATTAACCTATCTATGTGTTCCAGGGCCATTCCATATAACGGTCTTCATTAATGTTGTCCTGTCCAGAACACAACCTTTAACAGCAAACGTCTGGTGACTGAACAAAACGCTTTGTACGACTGGAACTAGGCAGATTGAATACATTACACAAGCTTCAATCGTTGTTTTAGCTTTAAAGATATTTGCAATGTTATAAAGAGTCGGGACAAAAACGGAGAGCTTTATATGACTTGGCCCTCTATTGGCGTCGTCACACGTGTATTTACAACCTGACCACATCCAACACAAACTTACTGCTGCTATTCCCGGGATTGACACTGTTAGAATGTACGACGCTCTGTCGTCGTTGTAGATCTCGGGGTGCGTCCTGTTCGACAACGTCGTGTCTGACGTGTGCAGCGTCACAGAGATGGGTTCGGAGTAGGTGAAGGCCACGGTGGTCTCCCTGCCCACGGTGGAGTCGATGTAGAACGACCCCGTGGCCGGACGCGTGAACATCACCGAGATGGCTTCACTGGCCACCTGCAGACGTGCAATAAATACGGAGCGTCAAACAGGGAAATGGTAAATAAAAACAGAACATGGAATGTGACATATAAATTTAAAAATGGGAATCATGGAAACGTGAAGCACATAAACGTGCAACATTAAAAAAACGAACAGTAGTTTAGTGGAGAAATTAATGTCACAAAATAACCATTTTAGAATTGTTTTAATGTAGCAATCATAATTCAGTTATAATGGTTTAAACGCATGGCTATATGAAATGGTGAAGAAACTGTTCAATCACATTGCGTCTGTGAAAAATTGTATTGTGACTTCCGACTTGTGATTTTTCCATTTTTATAAATTACATAGGATGTTGGACCGAAGTTTTTCTTAAATGCAGATATTTAAGCCTGGTAACTGTGTATAGTTACACGAGTGTAAGTCTTAAATGCAGATATTAAGCCTGGTAACTGTGTATAGTTACACGAGTGTAAGTCTTAAATGCAGATATTTAAGCCTGGTAACTGTGTGTAGTTACACGAGTGTAAGTCTTAAATGCAGATATTTAAGCCTGGTAACTGTGTGTAGTTACACGAGTGTAAGTCTTAAATGCAGATATTAAGCCTGGTAACTGTGTGTAGTTACACGAGTGTAAGTCTTAAATGCAGATATTTAAGCCTGGTAACTGTGTGTAGTTACACGAGTGTAAGTCTTAAATGCATATATTAAGCCTGGTAACTGTGTGTAGTTACACGAGTGTAAGTCTTAAATGCAGATATTAAGCCTGGTAACTGTGTGTAGTTACACGAGTGTAAGTCTTAAATGCAGATATTAAGCCTGGTAACTGTGTGTAGTTACACGAGTGTAAGTCTTAAATGCAGATATTTAAGCCTGGTAACTGTGTGTAGTTACACGAGTGTAAGTCTTAAATGCAGATATTAAGCCTGGTAACTGTGTGTAGTTACACGAGGGTAAGTCTTAAATGCAGATATTTAAGCCTGGTAACTGTGTGTAGTTACACGAGTGTAAGTCAAAATGGTCTTTGTAAATTCGGCCCATTTTGTTTAATACCACTTTGAAAATACATTATTACATATGTGACTTAAAATGCAGTATTAAATATGTGAGTTAAAACGCAATATGACATGTGAATTAAACAGGAATATTTACATAAGTGAGTTAAAATGCAATATTACACATGTGGGTTAACTACTGAAGGTTTTTTTCGAATTTGTTTTTCCCACTGCTGCTACTTGACTCGTCAAGTGTTTACATGTAAAATGCTATCTCTTTGCTTACTGCGACGGGAGTGTCCATGGAGTTGACTGACGTCTGGTCAGAGATGGTGGCCACCAGTCCGTCTGTGAGTGAAGTCGAGTTCACCTGGTCGTTAGCGAAGTACGTCCTGCCCTGAGTGTCCGCCGCTAGGAGCGCGATCGCCGCTTCCGCTTCCTGGCTGTACGCCACTGCGTGGACCATGATGCCTCGCTTGAGGATGTCGTCACGGATGTCCTTGATCCACGGCGACTTGTTTTCCTTGCCGTCAGTGATGAGGATCAAAGTCCCACCGATTCCTCCGCCTTTAGAGCTCAACAGAACCTGGGGGATCGACAACATCATACTGTACTGTATCCTTGTTGATTTTGTGTATGTGATTTTTTAAATGTTTTTTTTTGTATTCAATACAAGAAAATACATAAAGAATGCCAGCGTGTAAAAGTGTGTAATATTAGAAAGAACTTGGAATCTTGTAAGAATGAAAGAGTAAATGCATCGATCAATGTTTAATTTCATCCTGGCAAGAACAATAAAGCGGCAATCATCAATGTTTTTCTTTCTTCCATTTTTGGGGGCCTAAATTTGGTTAATTGGTGCTACGATTACATATTGTTTCAAGTTCCGAGATGAGATAAAAGCTAACAACGAAACACATACCAACAAGACTAAACTCTAAATTATCATTGCGAATATATATATATGTTAATTTAGTTTAGTCTTGTTGGTATGTGTTTAGAAATGTGCCATAGTGTGATATATATATCACACTATGGCCACATTACATATTAAAGAAATTCCAATATCATTAATGTTTTCTAAGTCGCCAAGCACTAAGGATATGAAGATTAAAGGTCCCACTAACATTCAAGCCCTTCTTGAGCCCGGCCCCTATGCTCGTCTTGCCCTCAGCCAGTGAGGGCATCTTGGCGGTGAGGGCTTTCTTGTCTTCCTTCGTGTTGATCTTGGTGAGCGGCGCGAGTACGACGGCGTCAGTGTTGAAGGCGACGATACCGAGCCAGCTGCCGATCTCCACCGTGTTCTGGATGTAGTTGGAGGCCGCCTGTTTGAGGATCTTCAGAGAGCTGCCCTGAACATAGAAAAGTAATATTTGTATGTAGTTGGAGATCTACAGAGAGCTGCCCTGAACATAGAAAAGTAATATTTGATTAACGACACCTCAGCACATGTGAACCTGACTGCAAATAGTAGAAACTTTGTGAAGTAGTCAAGTGATTGCCTGTGATAGTGAATGTTATCAAATGAAGTGCAACTTGAGAACTGGAAGTACTACGTCTTATTGGTCATGACAGTGAATGTCAAGAGTCGTATATACATTTTTGTTGCTGAACTGTCTAGAATTATAATCACTAGGTTTCGTACTTCCAGTCAAAGATCGTGGTATGTGTCGTGCCGTCTGTGCGAAAGTGGATTTAAAATAACCATTGCTACTGACGGGTTTTTTCTCTGAAGACTACGCGCCAGAATTATCAAAAGTTGTCATCATCATCCAATAGCCGATGATTAATGTATTAATGTATTAAACGGGTGTCCTTAAGAATAAAGAAGAGAAAAGCTTCACTTTTAGTACAATGATTGCAGAGTAACTGTTATCGGAGTGATCGTTACTCACCGTCATGCTTCCCGAGTTGTCCAGAACGAGCACCCGTCTTCTAGACTGCTCCTGTACGAACCGGAACACGGGCGTGGTGTCGGTGCCGGGGGGGAGTGGCGGACCATCTGAAAGTGTATGTAAACATTAACACTATACATGTATACAATTAACACTATACATGTATACAA
The DNA here is from genome assembly GCF_016097555.1 of Gigantopelta aegis. Classification (NCBI taxonomy): domain Eukaryota; kingdom Metazoa; phylum Mollusca; class Gastropoda; order Neomphalida; family Peltospiridae; genus Gigantopelta; species Gigantopelta aegis. The sequence continues at coordinate 94,562,540 of NC_054701.1, forward strand.
TTAACACTGACAAGGTAACACATATTCTTCTAGATGAGATGTCTTACTCGTGTAGAGATTGCTTTATAAAATGTTTTATTTGATCATGTTATATTCAGTATTGGTCTCACTTCACAGTTCACTTCTGAGTAAGACTCCATTAATCACAGCTTACTACAGTTCCTATTTGTGACTCTTGTTGTGGTTCACATATTCACTTTTACTACTTGGGGTAGAATTATTAAAACGATTTGTATTTTTTAATGGTAGCCCTCTGGCTGGGTTTTACCAATGTTAATTTGTAAAAGTTTGCACTGACTTTTTGTGGTAGCTTAAACATGTATTTTACATTGTCAGGTCCAGTAAGGTCCCAGGGGCCACTTTTAACGACTCTTGTGCGTGTTTTCGTTTCAAAACTCATCACTCACAATGTACAACACCAAATTGCCCTGAAACGCGCCTTGCCATTAGGAAACTGTCTGGAGAGCATAGCTCCGAACCGTTCTTCACATCTCACTCTCTTTGGTATCTAGGTCGGGGCGTAGCTCAGTGGTACAGCGCTGGCCTGGTGCGCGATCGATCTAGGATCGATTCCCGTCGGTGGGCACATTGGGCTATTTCTCGTTCCAGCCAGTGCTCCACAACTGCTTTAACAAAGGCCGTGGTATGTACTATCCTGTTTGTGGGATGGTGCATATAAAAGATCCCTAGTTGCTAATCGAAAAGAGTAGCCCATGAAGTGGCGACAGCGGGTTTCCTCTCTCAATATTTGTGTGGTCCTTAATCATATGTCCGACGCCATATAACCGTAAATCAAATAAATGTGTTGAGTGCGTCGTTAAATATAACATTTCCTTCCTTCCAAATAACCATAACTAAAATGTGTTGAGTGCGTCGTTAAATAAAACATTTCCTTCATATAACCGTAAATAAAATGTGTTGAGTGCGTCGTTACATAAAACATTTCCTGCAACTTTGGGATCGCGGCTCATTTGCTTTCGACAAACTCAAATTGCCCTTTTTAGAATTTTGTGGACCCCCTCCTGGATCTGCCCCTGTTTTATTCATTATTTTCTGGCTCGTGTAATAGGCTAACTCCTATGCGAGCCCGCCTGTAAGACGTGTGATGATGACGTACTGTTGTGGAAGTCCGGGTGTTTGCGCATCACCTCCCAGGCGGAGCGGTACGAACACAGTCGGTTCTGTCGGTTAGGCGCTAGGTGGTTGTGGCGGTACGTCGTCGTCGATGTGTACGGGTCGTCGCAAAACTCAACAATCTGAAATTTAGAGATCATTTAAAGTTATAAACCTGATCTGTACATTCTTCAAACATCTACTCTGACCATCTTCGAAAACAAAGGTCGTATTTTTTACCTATACTCCATAATATAGAGTATTTATACGGAACAGGAGCCAATTTCACAATTTCTAAAACGTTAAAACGTATTTTGAGAAAACCTGGACTGTAGATGTAGCCAGTTCTAGCTGTCAGTCCTTGATCAAGGTGAGTAAATACGTTCTGTTCCGTTCCGTTCACACGTGACACAAACATTACTGATGACTATGAGAATATCACACAAGCGTCAGTCGCAGCTGGGAATGATGGTTTCAATTACACTCTCGAGGTACTGCATAAACGTGATAATGATGTTTACACTTACACTCTCGACGTATTGCATGAACGTGATAATGGTGTTTACATTTACACTCTCGAGGTACTGCATAAACATGATAATTGTGTTTACACTTACACTCTCGAGGTACTGCATAAACATGATAATTGTGTTTACACTTACACTCTCGAGGTACTGCATGAACGTGATAATGGTGTTTACACTTACACTCTCGAGGTACTGCATAAACATGATAATGGTGTTTACACTTACACTCTCGAGGTACTGCATAAACATGATAATGGTGTTTACACTTACACTCTAGAGGTACTGCATAAACGTGATAATGATGTTTACTCTTACACTCTCGACGTATTGCATGAACGTGATAATGGTGTTTACATTTACACTCTCGAGGTACTGCATAAACATGATAATTGTGTTTACACTTACACTCTCGAGGTACTGCATAAACATGATAATTGTGTTTACACTTACACTCTCGAGGTACTGCATGAACGTGATAATGGTGTTTACACTTACACTCTCGAGGTACTGCATAAACATGATAATTGTGTTTACACTTACACTCTCGAGGTACTGCATAAACATGATAATTGTGTTTACACTTACACTCTAGAGGTACTGCATAAACATGATAATGGTGTTTACACTTACACTCTAGAGGTACTGCATGAACGTGATAATGGTGTTTACACTTACACTCTCGAGGTACTGCATGAACGTGATAATGGTGTTTACACTTACACTCTCGAGGTACTGCATGAACGTGATAATGATGTACTTACACTCTCGAGGTACTGCCTGAACGTGATAATGGTGTTTACACTTACACTCTCGAGGTACTGCATGAACGTGATAATGGTGTTTACACTTACACTCTCGAGGTACTGCATAAACATGATAATGATGTTTACATTTACACTCTAGAGGTACTGCATAAACATGATAATTGTGTTTACACTTACACTCTCGAGGTACTGCATGAACGTGATAATGATGTACTTACACTCTCGAGGTACTGCATAAACATGATAATGATGTTTACATTTACACTCTAGAGGTACTGCATAAACATGATAATTGTGTTTACACTTACACTCTAGAGGTACTGCATGAACGTGATAATGATGTACTTACACTCTCGAGGTACTGCATGAACGTGATAATGGTGTTTACACTTACACTCTCGACGTACTGCATGAACGTGATAATGATGTTTACACTTACACTCTCGACGTATTGCATGAACGTGATAATGATGTTTACATTTACACTCTAGAGGTATTGCATAAACATGATAATTGTGTTTACACTTACACTCTAGAGGTACTGCATAAACATGATAATTGTGTTTACACTTACACTCTCGAGGTACTGCATAAACATGATAATTGTGTTTACACTTACACTCTAGAGGTACTGCATGAACGTGATAATGATGTACTTACACTCTCGAGGTACTGCATGAACGTGATAATGGTGTTTACACTTACACTCTCGAGGTACTGCATGAACGTGATAATGATGTTTACACTTACACTCTCGACGTATTGCATGAACGTGATAATGATGTTTACATTTACACTCTAGAGGTACTGCATAAACATGATAATTGTGTTTACACTTACACTCTCGAGGTACTGCATAAACATGATAATTGTGTTTACACTTACACTCTCGAGGTACTGCATGAACGTGATAATGGTGTTTACACTTACACTCTCGAGGTACTGCATAAATATGATAATGGTGTTTACACTTACACTCTCGAGGTACTGCATAAATGTGATAATGATGTTTACACTTACACTCTCGAGGTACTGCATGAACGTGATAATGGTGTTTACACTTACACTCTCTTGGTACTGCATGAACATGATAATGGTGTTTACACTTACACTCTCGAGGTACTGCATAAACATGACAATGATGTACTTACACTCTCGAGGTACTGCATGAACATGATGGAAGCCACCGCCTGGTTGTGCTTCATCCTTGGGTAGAACTTGCATCCACCGCCGGGCTCCCCCGTGAACATGTTGAAGGGACAGTCATCTTTGTTCTTGTCACTCTTCAGAACACCCTCTACCTCCATCGTGCATCTGTAAAACACAAACCTTAACTCAGAACACCCTCAACCTCCATCGTGCATCTGTAAAACACAAAACCTAACTCAGAACACCCTCAATGTCCATCGTACATCTGTAAAACACAAAACCTAACTCAGAACACCCTCAATGTCCGGCATGCCTCTAAAATGACAAAAGCAAACTCTAAACGCTACACAAACTCTAAACGCTACACAAACTAAGACCCACGCAGTATTTTTACATGTTCAGATTGTACATATACATAATACTATCATCAATACAGCCACCACCTCCATAAATATTGTCGCCTTCGTCATAACCGTCGTCATCGTGGTTATCGTCTTCATCGTATTCATGGTTAGCACACTTTATCATCAGATCACTGGAGGACAAATACACTATTTGTTTTCAACTATTATCTACAAGCTACCGATACTTTCTTTAGGGATATAACCCCGATATTCACTTTCAAACATGACTGGTTATATCATCTTCATATCAAACCTCAGTACAAACATTATTACGTGCTGCAACCAACTGATGGGTGAACGAAGTGTAGACATTATTACGTGCTGCAACAAACTGGTGGGTGAACGAAGTGTAGACATTATTACGTGCTGCAACCAACTGGTGGGTGAACGAAGTGTAGACATTATTACGTGCTGCAACCAACTGGTGGGTGAACGAAGTGTAGACATTATTACGTGCTGCAACCAACTGGTGGGTGAACGAAGTGCAGACATTATTACGTGCTGCAACCAACTGGTGGGTGAACGAGTGTAGACATTATTACGTGCTGCAACCAACTGGTGGGTGAACGAGTGTAGACATTATTACGTGCTGCAACCAACTGGTGGGTGAACGAAGTGCAGACATTATTACGTGCTGCAACCAACTGGTGGGTGAACGAGTGTAGACATTATTACGTGCTGCAACCATCTGATGGGTGAACGAAGTGTAGACATTATTACGTGCAGCAACCAACTGGTGGGTGAACGAAGTGCAGACATTATTACGTGCTGCAACCAACTGGTGGGTGAACGAAGTGCAGACATTATTACGTGCTGCAACCAACTGGTGGGTGAACGAGTGTAGACATTATTACGTGCTGCAACCAACTGATGGGTGAACGAAGTGTAGACATTATTACGTGCTGCAACAAACTGGTGGGTGAACGAAGTGTAGACATTATTACGTGCTGCAACCAACTGGTGGGTGAACGAGTGTAGACATTATTACGTGCTGCAACCAACTGGTGGGTGAACGAGTGTAGACATTATTACGTGCTGCAACCAACTGGTGGGTGAACGAGTGTAGACATTATTACGTGCTGCAACCAACTGGTGGGTGAACGAAGTGCAGACATTATTACGTGCTGCAACCAACTGGTGGGTGAACGAGTGTAGACATTATTACGTGCTGCAACCAACTGATGGGTGAACGAAGTGTAGACATTATTACGTGCTGCAACCAACTGGTGCGTGAACGAAGTGCAGACATTATTACGTGCTGCAACCAACTGGTGGGTGAACGAAATGCAGACTGCAATTCACATAAATATAATACAATTGATTCTTCACAGAACATATAATTACATGCTAATAATTGTACATATTTAGTGTGTTTCATCTTAATCATATGGCGATTTTTAAGTTTGCTGTAACAAGATATGGTCCATGTTCCACTGGCATGTACGAGAGTTGCTGCTTCTGTCAGTATTCAACCATTGGGATGTACGAGAGTTGCTGCTTCTGTCAGTATTCAACCATTGGGATGTACGAGAGTTGCTCCTTCTGTCAGTATTGAACCATTGGGATGTACGAGAGTTGCTGCTTCTGTCAGTATTGAACCATTGGCATGTACGAGAGTTGCTGCTTCTGTCAGTATTGAACCATTGGGATTTTACCAACAGCAGGGATGCGGCCCAGTGCTCAACTCGCCCACACGAGGAAAAGTCAGTTTTAGGTCCTCCATAGACTCATAAAGTGATATCTCAACCAATGCTTTACGACTATTATATCACGGTAATACTGTCCTACGTGTGATAATGTATGTGCACATTATGCCTATGTGGCTGCAGAGGATTGCTTGCCTAACATTTTTGATCAAATTTGAAGGTCAAATATTTGTCATCCATCAGCTGATGATAAAAGAAATGGCATTGGATAAACTTTTCTTTTCGTTCTTAATAAGTGGTCTTCTCGTGTTCTCCGTTGTACAGAGATACGGTCTTGATCGCGAATAATGGTTTTGTCGTTCAGATTAAACAGACATACAGTTCCATAAATGTTTCACCTGCTAGCGGCGAGCAGTGCTGCACATATTTAACACCTGCACATAGTTCAGGTGTACCAGCGTTACATAAGCAAGCTTTGATCAGCGGAACGTGGAACCATAAAAGTGGGAAGTGCCAATCAAGCTGGCGAATGAATGAAAGAAGGAATGTTTGTCGTCAGCCCAGATGAAATAAGCTCGACAAGAAGTTTTAATCATCTATCATCATTAAAAACATACACGACGAAATGTAGACAGTGCTATAACAGTCGCCTGAGGTGTGATGGGTCGAAGGATCGATCGTCCCCAGTGGAGGCCCAACCAGGTCTAGGTAAATCTATTAACGTTCAGGCACGTCCACCATGTGCCCAGACTCTGGCAAGGCCAGTGGCTGAATGCAGGACAAAAAGGCCCAATCAATGTTGTATAAAAATCAAAATGTTTCATAAAAAAAAAATTCTAAGTGGAATTTTTAAAATGTCGTCTGTTCTTGTCTGGTTCTTATGCAAATCATTGTGACGTCATGCGATTACTTTGATTGACTGAAGCGTGAAAATACCACACCCATGCCGCATTATCTCTGTTATAATTATCGACATAGACTGTATAATGTCTGTAGTAATATGGGCATAAACTGTACAATGTCTCTAGTAATATGGACATAGACTGTTGTGTTTATAGTAACATGTGCAGTCACTTTCCATATTTACACGGGCATTGAGTTTTATTAAATGTGTGTTAGATCCCCGCGGAGCCCAATGTCAATATATTTTAGTCTCCAAACTAAGATGTAAGATAAAAGGGTCAATGTTCCATTTATGCCGAGCAATATACCTTCTGCTCTTGCTTTTGATGTCCACATATCACAACTTATAAGATACCTCAGGGCATGCAAACTGTATGCAAATTTCACACAAGTTGTTCCATCAAGGTTATGATGCTCCGGTAATCCTCGGGGCATTCAAAACGTTTGATGATAGAGGCTGGAGGCTATATCTACTAAATTAGATGTATCACTGAACAAAATAGTGGCCGATGCTTTTCCATATTTTCAACTTGTGCTCACGTGTTCATCTCTTTTGTGAAACCCTTGCACATTTATTATTTTTCATCGTTATAGATGAAGTGACAGACTTGACAGCTGTTGTTGGTAGTACTCGTAACGGGTACCACCGGTGGGACAGTACTCGTAACGGGTACCACCGGTGGGACAGTACTCGTAACGGGTACCACCGGTGGGACAGTACTCGTAACGGGTACCACCGGTGGGGCAGGATATGCTTTCTTTTCGCGAATACCTGATATCATCATTGTTATTACAGTCATTCACGAATGCATGTCATCACAACTACTTATTCCAGTGAGCTCTGTCCGGTGCTAGTTTTGATTTAGTAAACTAGTCTGGGAATGGCAGTCCTCTTTGTGGTGATGCAAGAGGGATACAATCTCCAGTAAAGGTTGTCCTCGGGAGTGGCTGTCCTCCTATAGACGAATTACTGCACAAAGATTCATAGAATCAACCACCATTTTGCCAAATGCCCATTTAACTCTGCATTGTGAAGACATACGGTCTTCATCGCGGATAACGATTTTGTCATTCAGATTTATAGTAATATATTTTTATTTTTTTAACACCACAAACATTTAACACAGAGACAAAGACATTTAAAAAAAAAAATTGACATTACAAACATGGATGATGATGATGAGATGAATGGTGAAGCCGCAGTATTTCCATTTCGGAATGGGACTACTTGACAGGTCCGTGCTCCACGCTTGCTGTCAGTTGAGCTATATCGGTATCATCCGAGCCCGGGGTACACGGAACCTGCAGTGCATGCCGGGTAATCATCCCCCATGTGGGGTCATACACTCGGGAGACACACCCATAATCGCACCCGTATGTGGCCTTACACCTACCCATTGAGCCTAGCGGTGCACTCACTCTGGGTTGGAGCCGGTACTGGCTTGAAAATCCCCCCATTGCCTCAGGTGGGATACGAACCCAGTACCTACCAGCCAGAAGTCCGATGGCATAAGATTTATAGTAATATTGATGTATTGTGTTCGTAATAATATGGATACAGACTGGTATTGTTAAATAGTAATATGGACATAGTAAAATGGATATATACTAATCCTCTCTTTATGATAATATGAATATTATTGTATTAAATAGTAATATGGACATAGATTGTAGTGTTTTAATAATAAGGATACACAAAGTTTGTTTTGTTTAACGACACCACTGAAGCTCATTGATTTATTAATCATCAGCTATTAGATGTCAAACATTTGGTCAGTTTATCACAATTATAGAGAGAAAATCCGCTACAATTTTTCCATTAGTAGCAAGGGATCTTTTATATGCACCATCCCACAGACAGGATAGCACACACCACGGCCTTTGATATACCAGTCGTGGCGCTCTGGCTGGAACGAGGAATAGCCCAACTGGGCCCACCGATCCCAAACCGACCGCGCATCATGCGAGCGCTTTACCATTGTAATACGTCCCGTCCGTAATAAGGATACAGACTGGTACTGTGTTTATAGTAATGTGGACATAGATTGTACTGTGTTTCAATAATAACATTACAGAGTTAGGTTTGTGTTGTATCTATAATGACATACTACAACCCGTCACGTCGCTCGCCCTGTGTTCTGACAATGGGTGATTCAGATACGTAGAACTACGCGCCGTGACAGCTGTCACTCTAACTCACACACATGCCAATATATCATGTTGAGCTTTAATAAAACAGAGCGAATCGTGACATCATAAAGCCGGGTCATCGGGGGTCAAATGTAACAAAGCGAGGATATTGCAGGATCGTAAGTTTCTCAGTCTGGCTGATACCGGTTTACATTCATGCAATTTTCGCTTCAAGTGAATATGTTTTTCCTCTTTTCTTTCTTTCTTTTTTCTTCTATTAAATGTTTCTTAATAGAGAGTTTACGATTTCTCTATGTGAAACGCCCGTGAAACGTGACAGGCGCGTGTCTTGCGAACGGGTTGCGCACACATAGTGAACAAAAAACAGTTTAAGATTTGAATTGTTCTAACTTTGACGTGTGGTATTACAAATGTACATAAAACATTTGTTAACAATGTATTCTTAAATATAAGTTAATTTATTTTAATTTGTTAATTAGTGTTGACAGGAAACTATTGGCCTATTTTATTCAATTAAGGACCAATGGGATGACGTTAAATTGTAATGAATGTAACGGCAATTTAATTATTGAAAATCGTATGTTTTGTATGAAACAGAGTTAGATTTAGCACTTTGGTTAAAAACATGCCTGCTTTGAAATAATGATTTCATAAAAATCTATGAAAAACGAAATTATGTTTTGGTTTCATAATGTTCTGTAACACATTAACTCAATGTATATTGATTCTTTGTTATTTACATGTATATTTACTACATGAAATTTGACGAGGGAACAAATGTATCAACTTACTTATGGATAATCTTCTACACGTGAAAAACGCGAACCAAATGCCCGAGCAAAGGGATTTTCCTGACCTAGATACACGTAACACGTTGAGGCACGTTCACATAGAGAAATATCAAATTCTCTGTTGTTATTATCACAATCATTATTATTATATGATTTCACTTGTATATGTACATTTCTCGTTCTATCCAGTGCACCACAACTGGTTTATCAAAGGCCGGGGTGTGTACTATCTTGTCTGTGGGATGGTGCATATAAAAGATCCCTTGCTACTAATGGAAAAATGTAGAGAGTTTCCTCTGTAAGACTGTGTCAAAATTTACCAATGTTTGACATCCAGTAGCCGATGATCAGTAAATCAATGTGTTCTAGAGGTGTCGTTAAACAAAACAAACTTTAACTTTGTATATGTACCTGACAAGTTTGAACAGCTGTCTATTAGCCAGACTTGATGAATTGCTGTTTTTAGTTGTGTTTTTTTGCGTTTTTTTCCTTCAGGAATTTTCTTTGTCTAACAGATGGACTTTTTTCATCACAAGGTTATCTTCCAAAATGCGCACGTTTATTTCTTCTGTCACATTTGCTGTAAACAATTTATCTAGAAAAAATGTGACATCGTGGCAGTCTGACACATAGTGATGTCTCCCCTGTCGCCTTAACAACATGCAAGCCAGATGTCCTCACTTTTTTAACTCGCTGCAGACGACAGCGTGTTCCGGAAGTAAATAATAATTTATTTAATCATATGTGCCCTCATAAGTGCACATATATTTAGTTGTATTCAATGTATACATCTATTTTACATCTATCTAAATGTATATTTTATGTGTTTAATTTATACATATATTTAAAAGTATACTTTGTGTGGCTAATTTATACATCTATCTAAATATATACCTTGTGTGGCTAATTTATACATATGCATCTATCCAAATGTATAATTTGTGTGGCTAATTTATACATCTATCTAAATGTACGCCTTGTATGGCTATGTTTTGCATATACATCTATCTAAATATATAATTTGTATGGCTAATTTATACATATGCATCTATCTAAATATATACCTTGTGTGGCTAATTTATACATATGCATCTATCTAAATATATACCTTGTGTGGCTAATTTATACATCTACATCTCTCTAAATATATACTTTGTGTGGCTAATTTATACATCTACATCTGTCTAAATATATACCTTGTGTGGCTAATTTATACATATGCATCTCTCTAAATATATACCTTGTGTGGCTAATTTATACATCTACATCTCTCTAAATATATACTTTGTGTGGCTAATTTATACATCTACATCTGTCTAAATATATACCTTGTGTGGCTAATTTATACATAGGCATCTATCTAAATATATACCTTGAGTGGCTAATTTATACATATGCATCTCTCTAAATATATACTTTGTGTGGCTAATTTATACATCTACATCTGTCTAAATATAGACCTTGTGTGGCTAATTTATATATTGGCATCTATCTAAATATATACCTTGAGTGGCTAATTTATACATATGCATCTATCTAAATATAGACCTTGTGTGGCTAATTTATGCATATGCATCTATCTAAATATATACCTTGTGTGGCTAATTTATACATATGCATCTATCTAAATATATACTTTGTGTGGCTAATTTATGCATAGGCATCTATCTAAATACATACCTTGTGTGGTTAATTTATACATAGGCATCTATCTAAATGTATATCTTGTGTGGCTAATTTATGCATATGCATCTATCTAAATATATACCTTGTGTGGCTAATTTATACATATGCATCTATCTAAATATATACCTTGTGTGGCTAATTTATACATCTATCTAAATATAGACCTTGTGTGGCTAATTTATACATATGCATCTATCTAAATATATACCTTGTGTGGCTAATTTATACATATGCATCTATCTAAATATATACCTTGTGTGGCTAATTTATACATATGCATCTATCCAAATGTATAATTTGTGTGGCTAATTTATACATATGCATCTATCTAAATATATACCTTGTGTGGCTAATTTATACATATGCATCTATCTAAATATATACCTTGTGTGGCTAATTTATACATCTATCTAAATATATACCTTGTGTGGCTAATTTATACATATGCATCTATCTAAATATATACCTTGTGTGGCTAATTTATACATCTACATCTATCTAAATATATACTTTGTGTGGCTAATTTATACATCTACATCTGTCTAAATATATACCTTGTGTGGCTAATTTATACATATGCATCTCTCTAAATATATACTTTGTGTGGCTAATTTATACATAGGCATCTATCTAAATACATACCTTGTGTGGCTAATTTATGCATATGCATCTATCTAAATGTATATCTTGTGTGGCTAATTTATGCATATGCATCTATCTAAATATATACCTTGTGTGGCTAATTTATACATATGCATCTATCTAAGTATATACCTTGTGTGGCTAATTTATACATATGCATCTATCTAAATATATACCTTGTGTGGCTAATTTATACATCTATCTAAATATATACCTTGTGTGGCTAATTTATGCATATGCATCTATCTAAATATATACCTTGTGTGGCTAATTTATACATCTATCTAAATATATACCTTGTGTGGCTAATTATGCATATGCATCTATCTAAATATATACCTTGTGTGGCTAATTTATACATATGCATCTATCTAAATATATACCTTGTGTGGCTAATTTATACATATGCATCTATCTAAATATATACCTTGTGTGGTTAATTTATACATATGCATCTATCTAAATATATACCTTGTGTGGTTAATTTATACATCTATCTAAATATATACCTTGTGTGGCTAATTTATACATATGCATATATCTAATTATATACCTTGTGTGGTTAATTTATACATATGCATCTATCTAATTATATACCTTGAGTGGCTAATTTATACATATGCATCTATCTAAATATATACTTTGTGTGGCTAATTTATACATCTACATCTGTCTAAATATATACCTTGTGTGGCTAATTTATACATATGCATCTCTCTAAATATATACTTTGTGTGGCTAATTTATACATAGGCATCTATCTAAATACATACCTTGTGTGGCTAATTTATGCATATGCATCTATCTAAATGTATATCTTGTGTGGCTAATTTATGCATATGCATCTATCTAAATATATACCTTGTGTGGCTAATTTATACATATGCATCTATCTAAGTATATACCTTGTGTGGCTAATTTATACATATGCATCTATCTAAATATATACCTTGTGTGGCTAATTTATACATCTATCTAAATATATACCTTGTGTGGCTAATTTATGCATATGCATCTATCTAAATATATACCTTGTGTGGCTAATTTATACATCTATCTAAATATATACCTTGTGTGGCTAATTATGCATATGCATCTATCTAAATATATACCTTGTGTGGCTAATTTATACATATGCATCTATCTAAATATATACCTTGTGTGGCTAATTTATACATATGCATCTATCTAAATATATACCTTGTGTGGTTAATTTATACATATGCATCTATCTAAATATATACCTTGTGTGGTTAATTTATACATCTATCTAAATATATACCTTGTGTGGCTAATTTATACATATGCATATATCTAATTATATACCTTGTGTGGTTAATTTATACATATGCATCTATCTAATTATATACCTTGAGTGGCTAATTTATACATATGCATCTATCTAAATATATATCTTGTGTGGCTAATTTATACATATACATCTATCTAAATATATATCTTGTGTGGCTAATTTATACATATGCATCTATCTAAATATATACCTAGTGTGGCTAATTTTTACATATGCATCTATCGAAATACATACCTTGTGTGGCTAATTTATACATATGCATCTATCGAAATACATACCTTGTGTGGCTAATTTATACATATGCATCTATCGAAATACATACCTTGTGTGGCATTTGTTTTCGTTTAGTTATTATCATATACATGCATACGTGTTTTTTCTTTCTTTTTTTCACAGTTTAACCAATTTATCTTTTAAAAATGTGCCAGTGTGGCAGGTGTGATAAGGTGTGACAGTTTGACAGGCTGATAAACGGAGGGCTATATTTTGTCACCTCTGACACTGCCCTGTCCAGATCGGGTCAGAGTTCAGACCTTTTTTCACCAGTCATTTGTTTGTTTTACAAGTTTTGCCTATCCGGTATGCTTGTTTTTAGCTATTACAATATGTATTCGGCCTATATATAGAGAATAATTGGTTACTGCCATATGATCGGCTTTATTCTGCGAACGTTAGAATGGGTAATGCCGCGAGGCTCTGTCGAGCGGCATGTGCCTTTCTAACGGAACACGATACAGCCGATATCTCAAGACAGTAACCGGTTATTTTAGTTATCCTGCAATGCTACATAATACGAAACATTTATAAAATGTCCTCAAAACGGTCTGTAAAAATCAAAACCATCAACTAGAAATAAAAGAATAAGTAACGAAGAATATAACATTACTGCTGATCATAACTAGTAAACGTATTTCCGTCCCAAATACCTATATTTTTGTCAGAGACCGAAACTACGGAAAGTATTCTAGTCATCACTTCTTGTCAAGATCAAGTTGATACTTCATATAGTGATTGCAGAATAAAGTCTCGTTAGTTACTAAGATCAAAATACTGGCATATTCTAACTTACAATATATTAATAGTTTTAGATTTAATACATTTTTGTTCATCACAATGTTTATATTATACTTGTCCTTGAGAAGGATATGCACAATGTTTTGTATCTGTGTATGTTTGCTTGTTTGCGCGCGTGTGTGTGTGTGTGTATGTGTGTGTGTGTGTGTGTGTGTCTGTGTGTGTGTCTGTCGTTTTCTCTTTCTATATTAAAAGTCCGTATACATGTGCATGTATGTGTATGCTGGCCCGCAGGAACGATATCTGGTGGGGGGGGGGGGGGGGTCACAGCTTCATAGGGGAGGGTGGTCACAGTCCACATTTTCACCTTTATATAGAGTAAGACCAAAATTACATATATTTCTGTCCTTGGGTGCCTCCCACACACACACCTCCGGACCCCCGGTTCCTACGTGGCTGGTGTATAGGTGTCTATATACCTGTTTATATATATATATATATATATATATATATATATATATATATATATATATATATATTCCGGGTCAGTACCTGACTGGTTCCCACTTTCCGTTGTGTCTGTAGAAGGCGCGATCCTGCCCGTCGATCGGGTACTCGTCGAACAGCCCCCACCTGAGGTGCGCCCACTCATGGACCAGGGTCTTCTCTGAAATACAACACAAACACAACACGTCACACGAGTGTTTGCTTCAGCACACACACACCAGTCCGTCTTATACTAGTATCTGACTATCAACTGTCACGACGGAGTTAACCAACTCTCCGATCTCACGACTTCTACGACTGACCAGTTGCTAGTCTGAGCACTCTTACAACTCGATTATCGTCGTATACAACTCCTACAACCGATTAGTTGTTAATGAGAGCACCAGTCGTAAGTTGGGAGTGGGGGAAAAGTACAACGCAACCGTCAAGTTGGCCAACTTTGTCGTGACAGTTGATAGTCTGAGTTTAACATTACAGTTCTCTTCCACTGATTTAGGCAACTTTGCAGGTCGCTCAATACCAAATAATTTACGTCTGATGAAGTATACATGTTTTAATAAGCGCACATATACATTTTAATAAACGCACATATACATATTAATAAACACACCTTTACATTTTAATAAACACACATATACATACACGCACGCACGCACGCACACAGGACGAATTACTGAACGGGGGAAATACGCATGTAAAGAAAATGGGATAGGAAATTACAGTCAGTGGGTTTAAAATCGTCTGTTAAATGTCATCATATTTGTTTTGTTACAGTTGTTGTGCCTTTCCACTGACCAGACTATTTCCATACATTTAATGTTTTAGAATAAAAACGAACGAACGAATGAATGAAAGAATGAATGACTGGTTAACTGTAGGCCTATCTCACAACTAAAAATAGTACATCATTTAAAATACTTAAAGACTGTATACATTGTTTTTTTAATTATGTTTTTTTATATTTTGCTACCGCCACATAATCTACGGAAGAGCAGCAAGGGAATTTTTTACATATACTTATTCAAGACAGCACGTACCATAACCTCTAATATATTAGTAGTGGCACACCGATTCTTTCGGTAATAAATAAAATGTTAAATCTGTAATCCTAATCAAGCAATAATGGCCACATTTTCGTACAGAGATTAAACAGATGCGAATAAAATAAAAATAGATAAAACTGAGACCTAAGTCTATGACGGTGAAAACCGTTGGTTTAACGTGTATACTGTATTATGGGGTTGACGTCCGAAACATATTGGCGGTCACTTTGGCTGGAGACAAAGAGAATTTATTTGTCGAGGTTTGGCCGTGACAGTAACAGCGGCGTCCAGTTCAACGTTGTCTTTATTACCCAGACAAGATTTGTTTGGCGAATGTGAAAACCACTGTCCGCTAGGTTACTGATCTTAGATTGTTTTCTTTTCCTCTCTTTCCTCTGTATCCTTATAACATTCTCAGTGTGTCTAAGAAATGACAGCACACTGCTAACAATTTAAAATTGTTTGTTTCACAAATAACCTCATTGTAGTTTCTACCGTAGGTTTCATACACCTTTGATAGGACTTGTTTTAGATATTTAGATCCACGTTTTAATTATTAAAGCCAATCGCAAAATTGCATAATGTCATTTTTTTAATGTAAAATGTAAAAGTTATACCTTGAATTACATGTTCATGAAAAATTACATCCACAGAATTTCAGTTACTATTTATATGTAAATTTGCATCACAGTAAAATCCAATACAGGGAACCAATAGGTTCACACATTACGTCACAATTTAAGTTTTAATTGCATCTCCGTATTGATAAACATCTGGCTGCTGTTTTGATTGATACGTGGTGAATATTTTCTCGTTACTTTATATTTCTCGGCAAGGATGCTCGAGGAAACCACGGTTTACGCCGAGTTGCAGCACATTACAAATCTGATATTCGTGAGTTACCGTAAGTATGCAAAAAGTATATTAATTTGTAACTTTATTTATGACAAATCATTGTAAAAAAAAAAGAAGTAAATATGATACTTGCAACTTAGAGAATGCAGCTTTAACGTGAGCAGTGTACCAACCAACATTTACGTTTAATATTTACATCAGGTCTTGTTTGTTGTGTTTCCATCCTAACCAGTGGCATATCAAAGCCCGTGGTATGTGTTGCTCAGACTGTGGGAAAGTGTACATAATAGATCCCTTGTTGCTAATGGATAACGTAGAAGTTTTCGTCTATGTGTCACAACGACAACATGTTTGACATCCACACGCCGATGATTAATAAATCAATGTGCTTTAGTGGTGTCGTGAAAACATACGTTAACTATTTTCATTGCGTCTTACAACCTTTATTTGTGGCTTTGTTTAGATTTTGGGGAGCTGGATGGGGGTACGGTGGGTCGGGATAGGGTGGAGTAATTGTTTCAAGTTATATTATTATTTGCACACAAAAAAGACTATATACAAAATATTCGGTCATGAATTTATAATATATTGGCTACTAATATTATTATAAATAATAAAAACTGTCACTTATTACTACCAGTGACACTTGTGGTTCAATTGTCGGCGAACCTCGAACCCTGACCCGGAAGCAGTTGGTGAGACAGCCCGAGCGCGTACACTGTACTATTGATCCCCCGGTGTATTGTGGGTACACGACGAGGTACAGCCGCCAGCGTGGATAGATCACAGGATATCGCACACCATTGAAACCACTGTGATGTGGGCGTCACCGACAGACTATCAGTTAAGTTGCCGTCACCGCATTGTTCATACATCAACGTCAAAGAAATCAATTTGTCAGACACCGACACATGGCCCTAAATTATAGAAACGGTTTTTGGTTTTGTGTTGGGTTTTTTGTTTTCATTCCAACATTACGATGATTGATATAAAATTGCGAATGGTAAAAAACGATAAACTATTAACCCGCTTCAATCTAATCTGTCTGTGTTTGAGCCTGTCTGGATGTTTTCACGGTGTCATGGTCAGGGGATCACTGGGCGTGTCATTTACAGTCCTCTTTGTAGCCACTTAAGGTTCAAGCATAAGGCTGTGGACACATCGCAGCTATTTTGGTTGTCTGTCATAATTAACATTAAAAATTTGTTTTGTTAAAAAAAAAAATACCGCTAGAACACATTTATTAAAGGGACATTCCTGAGTTTGCTGCATATTAAGATGTTTCCGACTAATAAAATATTTCTATGATTAAACTTACATATTAAATACATTTTCTTGTTTAGAATATCAGTGTCTGTATATTCAATGTGTTTCTGGTCGTTGTAATATTTGTTAGAAGCATAAACTGGATTTTGTCTTCAAATAACTTCGTACGTACGAAAAAATAATAAATAAAATGAAATTTAACCTTATACAAATATTAGAACGATCAGAAACACGTTTAATATACAGCCACTAATATTTTATGCAGAACAATATATTTGATATGTAATTACAATCGTTAAAAAGTCTCTGTTAGTCGATAACATCTTAAACGTTCATGCAAGTATGAAGCACAGAACAGCTTTACACACTGTATGTAGGAACATTATCATGTTCAAGTTTTATAAAATCAAGTGAATAATAATTTCATTAATATAAAATATTATGAAATAACAATCGAACTCTTCTGAAAATTAATACACGGAATAAAGGGGATACCTATTCTGCCACATTCTTTCATACATTAACACAAACAATTTAAAACAATAAATAGAATTAACTAATTCAACATTAACGTATAAACAGTTAATTTATTAATCTGAATTAAAGAAATCAGCTGAAACGAATTATTTTATTTTCTAAGCTTTCCCAAAAGTAGTGCAAAAATAAGATTCATGCATTTATGGAGAAAAACAAAAAATATATTTGTGTTAAAGTTACATAACATTATTTGGACCATTCCAAACATTTAGAACAGAAGCGTATTTACAAATTAGAATTGTACGTGTTTGAGTGCTCTGGATATACAAACATTAATACCTACCTAGAAAAAACCAACAAAAAAACCTGTGTTGTGGTTTTGCAAAGACGTAATTTATCAAGCGTGTCTGTCGAGATCAGGAGTTAATGGATAGTGAGAGAAAAGTCAGATATAAGGGTTGTGCGTCAAGGTCAGGGGTTAATGGTGAGAGAGAGAAAAGTCCGATATAAGGGTTGTGAGTCAAGGTCAGGGGTTAATGGTGAGAGAGAGAAAAGTCCGATATAAGGGTTGTGAGTCAAGGTCAGGAGTTAATGGCTAGAGATAGAAAAGTCAGATATAAGGGTTGGAGTCAAGGTCAGGGGTTAATGGCAAGTAAGTGAAGAGTCAGATATGAGGCTTGTGAGTCAAGGTCAGGGGTTAATGGTGAGAGAGAAAAGTCAGATATACGGGTTGTGAGTCAAGGTCAGGGGTTAATGGTGAGAGAGAAAAGTCAGATATAAGGGTTGTGAGTCAAGGTCAGAGGTTAATGGTGAGCGAGAGAAAAGTCAGATATCAGGGTTGTGAGTCAAGGTCAGGGGTTAATGGTGAGAGAGAGAAAAGTCGGATATAAGGGTTGTGAGTCAAGGTCAGGGGTTAACGGTGAGAGAGAGAAAAGTCGGATATAAGGGTTGTGAGTCAAGGTCAGGGGTTAATGGTGAGAGAGAAAAGTCAGATATAAGGGTTGTGAGTCGAGGTCAGGCGTTAATGGTGAGAGAGAGAAAAGTCAGATATCAGGGTTGTGAGTCAAGGTCAGGGGTTAATGGTGAGAGAGAGAAAAGTCAGATATAAGTGTTGTGAGTCAAGGTCAGGCGTTAATGGTGAGAGAGAGAAAAGTCAGATATAAGGGTTGTGAGTCGAGGTCAGGGGTTAATGGTGAGAGAGAAAAAAGTCAGATATAAGGGTTGTGACTCAAGGTCAGGAGTTAATGGTGAGAGAGAGAAAAGTCAGATATCAGGGTTGTGAATCCAGGTCAGAGGTTAATGGTTAGTGAGACATGTCTATGTGGTCGTTTTAATAATACACACATATATGATGGCTGTGTGTCCAGGGCAGGGGTTAATGGTTAGTGATAACAGAATAGATGTAGTGGCTTTGCATCGTTCACTGACGTTGGGTTATAGTGAGAACTTAATTTCAAACGCTATAGTTTGGCTGCTGCTCGGACAATTATTTATGTACGACTCACACGTGCGGTCGATATTACACACAGATATCCCGCATTTTGGATATCGATTTAAAGACATCTGATTGGCTGTTCTATGATGATGACCTGACCTTCTAAAACGCAGTTGCTTCCGCTCGTTAGATACGTTTTAAACGAAACCGTTATAACTCGTGTCTAATCACTGGCGTAGCCAGGACTTTACATTGGGGGGTGGGGTGGGGGAGCAACCCACACTATGTATGTATGATTTTATAAAATTTAATACAGTTAAAAAATAAATATTGGGAGAGGGGGCATTGTGTTGTATTTTTCACCACTCACCTAGCAGCCCCCCATCTAAACGTGATTCTGTCGTCTGTGAGGTACGGCACGGTCAAGTGGATGTACAACCCGGCACTGTGTGTAACGACCACTGTGTCTAACGACCACTCACCTCGCAGTCCCCATCTAAACGTGATTCTGTCGTCTGTGAGGTAAGGCACGGTCAGGTGGATGTACAACCCGGCACTGTGTCTAACGACCAATGTGTATAACGACCACTCACCTGGCAGCCCCCATCTAAACGTGATTCTGTCGTCTGTCAGATACGGCACGGTTAGGTGGATGTACAACCCGGGCTGGCCGCACTCCGCGTACTGCTTCACGTAGGGCGCGTCTCCGTACGCCGGGTTGGCGCTGTCCACCACGATCTGCGCATGCGTGATTTCGGCGTCTGCCGCCGGTTTGTAGTTGTCTTTGGTTTTCCAGTGTTTGGGGATGACGACGATGAACTCGCGGTAGTAGATCTGGTGTCGCGTCGCCTTGAACAACGTGGCCGACGTCACGGTCAGATATTCCTGTAAGGAAATACATCATACAGCAATCAATTTCATTAAAAACGAAAACAACAAAAACAAACAAACAAAAAACAAACCAGCCATCTTTAAGCATATCCACTCACGAAACACGATTTTTTATGTTTAGGAATTCGACTATATCAGGGTCGGATCCAGGATTCTGTAAAGAGGGAGTCACACAATTGGAAGACAAATGAGCCGAGATTCCAAAGCAGTAATGATGCTTAAACCCAGTGACACCCCTCTGGATCCGTCCCGTGTATATTTAATTGCATTAATATTCATTCTGCTCTTTGTGGTAACCATTATAGATCCCTCAGTTCCTTAATACCGCGTCATTACCGTGACGGAAATGCGTGTTACGGTATTGAATACATAATACAAAAAACACCATTATTTACTTGAATATACATTGCTGTGTGTAATATATCAAGGAAGGAAATGTTTTATTTAACGACGCACTCAACACATTTTATTTACGGTTATATGGCGTCAGACATATGGTTAAGGACCACACAGATATATAGAGAGAAACCCGCTGTCGCCACTTCATGGGCTACTCTGTTCGATTAGCAGCAAGGGATCTTTTATATGCACCTTCCCTCAGGCAGGATATTACATACCAGGGCCTTTGTTACACCAGGTGTGGAGCACTGGCTGGAGGGAGAAATAACCAAATGGGGCCACTGACGGGGATCGATCCTAAACACCTACCGCGCATCAAGCGAGCGCTTTACCACTGGGGTACGTCCCGCCCCCACGTGATATATATCAAGGTGCCAGATCTAACAAGCTATCCCTTGTTGCACATTTATAAATTCGCTTAAAGACCAATTTCATAGAACGCATTGTGATTCTGCGTTATGATGCTGATCTTGATTTAGCATAATGATCCAACTCTTAGTAATAAATTGGCAAATATTTCGTCATCACCCAAGCGTTCTTGCGTGCTGTACTAGTAAAATGGTGAAAAGAACAATTTTTAACTTGTTCACAAGGTAACATCGTGTAATGGCGTCACATGTCATCTGGCGACAGCATCACAATTGCCCCCAGAAGATATTTAGTTAATGAAGTTGGCGTTTAAATGAAGCAATATGAAGTCAAAGTCTTGATGGTATAGTGGTTAAACCATTACACGTTAAACTGAAAGGTACTGGGTTCACATCCTGGAACCGGCCACCATACGGGACGAGTTTAACAGCTCAGTAGTGGTGTATACAGCAATACACCGACTTCTCTATCTTACTAATCATTAACTCGCTGTCCTTGAGAGTTCCGATAGCTGAAACAGGTGTCTGGGTCAGCATGCTTGAATTTTAAATTGGACACATGTGCGAGAGAGAGAAAAAAGAATTTGAAATGAAATGTCAAGGCTGACAGTTCACAACTGTAGTGTAGCATTACGCAGAACTATATTTCGTATAAAATTTAAAATTCCTGTCAGCTATGACAGGTATAACATTACAGTTTATTAGAGCACAGCATTGTTGTGTTGTTCAAACTGGCAGTTCTAACATTACATTTTTTACTGATGCGTCACCACAAAATATGTAAAATGTACTGACGTAGATTAAGAATTGTGTAAGGATTGTGTAATGAGGCACGTGACATTAATGTAAATTACTAAATTAGTGGTAGTGGTAGTTGATTTAAAAACAAACAAACACTCCACAACTTATATAAAGGTAAAATTCATTACTTGACCGTAAATCCGGGCTTGGTAAAACTAATTCTGTAATATATGGCAGTACTCAATTTTGAGTGTATGATTACGCGACACTGCTTTTCTTGTACGTATGCATGTAGCTGACAAACGAGACGTTGTCTCCTAAAGTGTGGTCGGTGTAGTGTAGTGTATTTTCGGTCCACCATTACTCATTGTGACAATGTTTTGTGTTTATTACTTGCACTAGTTACACACGCGAACTGACAAGAACACGGGAGCACGAGAGCCGCCGCAGATCACCTAAACGCCGGACGAAAACGGTGTCAGCGGTAGAACAAACAACAATGAAAAGGTTTAATTTGCGGATTTACTCATCGAGTATAAATATAGCAGTAGTAATCCTGTGTGGTTACACTTAAGCCAGATTTATGTCGTGACGTTCGAAATAATTAGTCATAAAGTATTCTCCAAGTCTTCTGACAGAAGACACGTTCACTGACCTAACTCTTTAAGGGAGCCAGAACTTTAACTTCCCGTCGCTCCCCTGAGACTAGTTTTAGCTCTCCATAGCTTGTGAGTGTATATGTCTCATTATGACAATAGCTTAATGGCACACCATAATCTAACTTAGTGGAGCAATGAATCATTCCCCTAAGTTTGTTTTTATGCCAAGGTCTGCGTGCGTGTTTTGGGACAGTCCATTATTTGAAGTCGGATACAAACACTCTTTAGGTAGAACCCAGTGTCAGTCAGCGAGCCAGATGAGTTTAGTTCAATGTTTTTACTTTCGCCAAATGTGTTTTCTTTGAAGTCCACCTTTCATCGTCTTTTGTCTATCTCCACTTCCCAGTCCTTGTCTGTCCTACTGGCGCTTCTTGTCGAGACTTGAAACACGTGCTATTCCACACACGTTATTGAGCTACCAGCGGATTTCTCCTGAGTCCAAACTAAACCAGTGTAGGACTTCGAGTCTTTTTAAATAGTTTCAGTTTAGTCCATATATTTGAACTGTTATACAGCTTCCTTATACTCGATGACCACTTAGGTTTTACTTTCATTAAGACATTGTTTTAAATCAAAACCTATAACATTCAAAATTCGATTTTATAATTTTAATTTCCACCAGAGCTGTATAAATTCCGTAACCAACGTCGATAATATTTACTACATAGCCAAAAGACTGTTTTCAAAGACCTATTCATTTTAATCTACTTTTTACAACAGCCCCTGGGTGTGCTGTAACCTCACCGTGGTGCAGGGGTGTAACATTCTCTTTGAGAATGGCCAATACAGCACAAAATTGAAGTTTTGAGTAATATTCAGTATCCGTAAAATTCTGTGATATTTGTGTTTTTGCACAGTTCTTTACACTGTTTTTGAATTTTTATATTGATGTTGATCATCACTTTATTTATTTGCATTACCATAGTTTGACACCCAATAGCCGATGTATTTTTCGTGCTGGGGTGTCGTTAAACATTCATTCATTCATTCATTCATTCATTTTACAACAGTCTTTACCATACGTTTATCCTACACCAACTTTCTTCAGTAAAGTTGGACTACTGAATTGCGTTGGCTCTACATATTTTCCTGGTCGTTTGCTAATAATGCGAATTGAATTTCGATTAAAACGTTTAGTATTGCATTTAGCATGCATTAAAATCGGAGAATTGTGCACATTTGATTATAAAACGTACATGTGAGTCCTGGGTAGCCTAGTTAATTCTCTAAAACTTTAAGGACACTGTTCTGCGATTGAATCATGTTTGGGACTAGTAGAGCCGTGTTAACGACGACTACTTTAAGGACACTGTTCTGCGATTGCTACTATTGAATCATGTTTGGGACTAGTAGAGCCGTGTTAACGACGACTACTTTAAGGACACTGTTCTGCGATTGAATCATGTTTGGGACTAGTAGAGCCGTGTTAACGACGACTACTTTAAGGACACTGTTCTGCGATTGAATCATGTTTGGGACTAGTAGAGCCGTGTTAACGACGACTACTTTAAGGACACTGTTCTGCGATTGCTACTATTGAATCATGTTTGGGACTAGTAGAGCCGTGTTAACGACGACTACTTTAAGGACACTGTTCTGCGATTGCTACTATTGAATCATGTTTGGGACTAGTAGAGCCGTGTTAACGACGACTACTTTAAGGACACTGTTCTGCGATTGAATCATGTTTGGGACTAGTAGAGCCGTGTTAACGACGACTACTTTAAGGACACTGTTCTGCGATTGCTACTATTGAATCATGTTTGGGACTAGTAGAGCCGTGTTAACGACGACTACTTTAAGGACACTGTTCTGCGATTGCTACTATTGAATCATGTTTGGGACTAGTAGAGCCGTGTTAACGACGACTACTTTAAGGACACTGTTCTGCGATTGAATCATGTTTGGGACTAGTAGAGCCGTGTTAACGACGACTACTTTAAGGACACTGTTCTGCGATTGCTACTATTGAATCATGTTTGGGACTAGTAGAGCCGTGTTAACGACGACTACTTTAAGGACACTGTTCTGCGATTGCTACTATTGAATCATGTTTGGGACTAGTAGAGCCGTGTTAACGACGACTACTTTAAGGACACTGTTCTGCGATTGAATCATGTTTGGGACTAGTAGAGCCGTGTTAACGACGACTACTTTAAGGACACTGTTCTGCGATTGCTACTATTGAATCATGTTTGGGACTAGTAGAGCCGTGTTAACGACGACTACTTTAAGGACACTGTTCTGCGATTGCTACTATTGAATCATGTTTGGGACTAGTAGAGCCGTGTTAACGACGACTACTTTAAGGACACTGTTCTGCGATTGAATCATGTTTGGGACTAGTAGAGCCGTGTTAACGACGACTACTTTAAGGACACTGTTCTGCGATTGCTACTATTGAATCATGTTTGGGACTAGTAGAGCCGTGTTAACGACGACTACTTTAAGGACACTGTTCTGCGATTGAATCATGTTTGGGACTAGTAGAGCCGTGTTAACGACGACTACTTTAAGGACACTGTTCTGCGATTGCTACTATTGAATCATGTTTGGGACTAGTAGAGCCGTGTTAACGACGACTACTTTAAGGACACTGTTCTGCGATTGCTACTATTGAATCATGTTTGGGACTAGTAGAGCCGTGTTAACGACGACTACTTTAAGGACACTGTTCTGCGATTGAATCATGTTTGGGACTAGTAGAGCCGTGTTAACGACGACTACTTTAAGGACACTGTTCTGCGATTGCTACTATTGAATCATGTTTGGGACTAGTAGAGCCGTGTTAACGACGACTACTTTAAGGACACTGTTCTGCGATTGCTACTATTGAATCATGTTTGGGACTAGTAGAGCCGTGTTAACGACGACTACTTTAAGGACACTGTTCTGCGATTGAATCATGTTTGGGACTAGTAGAGCCGTGTTAACGACGACTACTTTAAGGACACTGTTCTGCGATTGCTACTATTGAATCATGTTTGGGACTAGTAGAGCCGTGTTAACGACGACTACTTTAAGGACACTGTTCTGCGATTGCTACTATTGAATCATGTTTGGGACTAGTAGAGCCGTGTTAACGACGACTACTTTAAGGACACTGTTCTGCGATTGCTACTATTGAATCATGTTTGGGACTAGTAGAGCCGTGTTAACGACGACTACTTTAAGGACACTGTTCTGCGATTGCTACTATTGAATCATGTTTGGGACTAGTAGAGCCGTGTTAACGACGACTACTTTAAGGACACTGTTCTGCGATTGCTACTATTGAATCATGTTTGGGACTAGTAGAGCCGTGTTAACGACGACTACTTTAAGGACACTGTTCTGCGATTGCTACTATTGAATCATGTTTGGGACTAGTAGAGCCGTGTTAACGACGACTACTTTAAGGACACTGTTCTGCGATTGCTACTATTGAATCATGTTTGGGACTAGTAGAGCCGTGTTAACGACGACTACTTTAAGGACACTGTTCTGCGATTGCTACTATTGAATCATGTTTGGGACTAGTAGAGCCGTGTTAACGACGACTACTTTAAGGACACTGTTCTGCGATTGCTACTATTGAATCATGTTTGGGACTAGTAGAGCCGTGTTAACGACGACTACTTTAAGGACACTGTTCTGCGATTGCTACTATTGAATCATGTTTGGGACTAGTAGAGCCGTGTTAACGACGACTACTTTAAGGACACTGTTCTGCGATTGCTACTATTGAATCATGTTTGGGACTAGTAGAGCCGTGTTAACGACGACTACTTTAAGGACACTGTTCTGCGATTGCTACTATTGAATCATGTTTGGGACTAGTAGAGCCGTGTTAACGACGACTACTTTAAGGACACTGTTCTGCGATTGCTACTATTGAATCATGTTTGGGACTAGTAGAGCCGTGTTAACGACGACTACTTTAAGGACACTGTTCTGCGATTGCTACTATTGAATCATGTTTGGGACTAGTAGAGCCGTGTTAACGA
Organism: Gigantopelta aegis; assembly: GCF_016097555.1. Classification (NCBI taxonomy): domain Eukaryota; kingdom Metazoa; phylum Mollusca; class Gastropoda; order Neomphalida; family Peltospiridae; genus Gigantopelta; species Gigantopelta aegis. The sequence continues at coordinate 94,589,269 of NC_054701.1, forward strand.
CGACTACTTTAAGGACACTGTTCTGCGATTGCTACTATTGAATCATGTTTGGGACTAGTAGAGCCGTGTTAACGACGACTACTTTAAGGACACTGTTCTGCGATTGCTACTATTGAATCATGTTTGGGACTAGTAGAGCCGTGTTAACGACGACTACTTTAAGGACACTGTTCTGCGATTGCTACTATTGAATCATGTTTGGGACTAGTAGAGCCGTGTTAACGACGACTACTTTAAGGACACTGTTCTGCGATTGCTACTATTGAATCATGTTTGGGACTAGTAGAGCCGTGTTAACGACGACTACTTTAAGGACACTGTTCTGCGATTGCTACTATTGAATCATGTTTGGGACTAGTAGAGCCGTGTTAACGACGACTACTTTAAGGACACTGTTCTGCGATTGCTACTATTGAATCATGTTTGGGACTAGTAGAGCCGTGTTAACGACGACTACTTTAAGGACACTGTTCTGCGATTGCTACTATTGAATCATGTTTGGGACTAGTAGAGCCGTGTTAACGACGACTACTTTAAGGACACTGTTCTGCGATTGCTACTATTGAATCATGTTTGGGACTAGTAGAGCCGTGTTAACGACGACTACTTTAAGGACACTGTTCTGCGATTGAATCATGTTTGGGACTAGTAGAGCCGTGTTAACGACGACTACTTTAAGGACACTGTTCTGCGATTGCTACTATTGAATCATGTTTGGGACTAGTAGAGCCGTGTTAACGACGACTACTACATATTTAATGTACTTTCTTGTTTACAATATCAGTGTCTGTATACCCAATGTATTTCTGGCCATCTTAATGAATGTTGCAATTCCAATCAGATGTTTCACCCAATAATTTCATACGTACGAAAACAAAAATATATTAGGAAATAAAAAGAAGTTTAAGCAACGTAGATTGAAACATTACTGCGATCATTACTGGATATAGAGCCACTGATGTTCTAAACAAGAACATTTATTTTAAGAAGGGCAGATTACTCGGAACATCTTATAATAACATGAAACTCGGGACTTATTTTAGGCATGTTAGGTCAGTAGTATTATTTGGACTTGGTGAAATTGAATGCACATGTGTATTACTGTTAGTCATAACCTTTAGTTTTCTACGTAATTTACTGTTATATATTACCTGAATATGTTATAACAGTTGACCTCACAATCATTTTCAAACCCAACCAACGTCAGTTGTTATTTTATGGTCCTAAATATCGCGAACAACAAACATGAAATAAAATTATAACTTTAAAACAATGGATGCTGTTGAAGACTATGCTAAAAAAAAAATGGGTCAAATGTGAGAGTGAAATTGTTGATTGTCTTTGTGAGTGGGACAAGTCAGTACATCATGTGACCACTGGGCGAGTGCTCTGAATACGAAAGAAGACAGATTATGTCAAGAAGACCCACTTTGTGACAGTCGTGTGCAATAAAAAGCCTGGCTGTCTTACATAAACAGTTTATGGCAGTACCCACTGGCAAAGACTCAAACTACATAACCACCACGTGTAAACATTATTATACCAATCGTCTCCGGAAAGAACTCGGGGGGGGGGGGGGGGGGGGGGGGAGGGTGTGACAATATTTCTTGTGTTGTATATAGAGCCAGTATGTTGTCTGAGATAGAAATATTTAAACTCCATACAACTGTACTTGGCACATTTGGCTTGATCTAAAATCTAAAGACATGTCCATTCCTTTCCTGCATTGGATTTCTACATTTCAGAAGAATCTGTTTGAGGAAAGATTATGGAGGGGTCCAGCAAGTGTACCGGCGACATATCCGTGTCAAACACTAACAACTACCCTGAACAAAATCAAAGATGAACTATCAATTTATTGCCAGATAATCTTTGAGACAAATGAGAATAATCACATCTGTATTCTGAAAAACACTGAACACACATGATACCATCCAGTGTCAATTCAGATGAAAATTCACCTGTTGCAAAACATTTAATTTTTATAATCTTGTATTCATCACAAACACACACGCACACGCAAGCATACACACGCATATACACACAAACACACACACCACCACACACACAACCAGGGCCGGCGAAATGTATTTGAAAATGGGAGGTTCGCTGTCAGTTTGACGGTCTGGCGGATGGAATGTTAAAGGCATGAACCTGTTGGGAGGAGAGTCGGGAACATGCGTCTCGAGAACATGTTGAATTTCGAGTTTCAATACATCATTTCCAGCCTTGTGGGCGCAATAACAGGAAAATGGGGGGGGGGGGGGGGGCATTGTCCACACAGTCCATGATGACAATCTCAAGGGTAAACTTTGTCAGAATAGTGAAACAATATATAAGTTACATGCTATACATTTGTTCAGGATATGCTGAACTTTCGTGAACACCTGAAATCCGCACTGTTCGGACTGCATGTCATCACAATTTTTTTTTTTTCAGTGAGCTCTGTCTTGTGCAGTTGAGATTTGTTTAGCCAGTCTCGGAAGTGGCAGTCCTCTTACACGTGAAACAGGAATGACGCATTGTCTTGAGAAGTGGCAGTCCTGCTACTACATGAAGCGGGAAGGACGCGTTGTCCCAAGAAGTGACAGTCGTCCTGATGATGAAACACCTGACAGTGATTCATGGGAGAAGTAGTGATATTGTAAAAACATCCCTTTGACTCTGCTTTGCGCAGAGATACGATTTGAAACTGTTAATGGTTTTCTTGTGTTGGTTTATTGCTAATCACTGCACTACTAGTTCGTGTAGGTCGTCATCTCTGTCCTGGGTCCGGGCTTATAAAGCTTTTAGAGTCCAGACTCAATCTTTAATGACGTCACACACATACAATTTTTATGACGTTGTCATGACATTAGTGTCTCAGACTGTATTCGAGTCTCGAGTCTAGACTCTAAAGGTTTTATAAGCATCAGGCCTGAAGTGTCCACTAACGTCACTCCAGACTATGTTTGCAGTATATTTTACACACGTGATGTGCATTAACACTGCACTAAGATATATGGCGCTGTTTGGGATCAACACGTGTCAGTTACTTTCTCTTCTTCAAAAAGCAACATTAACGTCATTCGCTTTCTCAGAACACTGTAATAAGACCGCATAAACGACACATTACCCAATACTGACAGTCTAATACATTCACGCTGCATTCACAAAATGGTTTGCACTGCTGGAAACGGGGGACGGAATGTAGCCCAGTGCTAAAGCACTCGCTTGATGCGCGGTCGATTTGGGATCGTTCCCCATCGGTGGGCACATTGGGCTATTTCTCGTTCTAGCCAGTGCACCACAACTGGTATATCAAAGGCCGTGGTATGTGCTATCCTGTCTGTGGGATGACGCATATAAAATGTAGCAGGTTTCCTTTCTAAGACTATAATATGTCAAAATTACCACATGTTTGACATCCAATAGCCGATGATTAATAAATCGATGTGCTCTAGTGGTGTCGTTAAACAAAACAAACTTTTTCAGGAACCGAGTTTTAGTTTTCATTCAAAAACATAATTAAGGTATAGTTTTAAAAATTATACTGATGATCATTTATTTATTTTATACCGGCCTCAGTGGCGTCGTGGTTAGGCCATCGGTCTACAGGCTGGTAGGTACTGGGTTCGAATCCTAGTCGAGGCATGGGATTTTTAATCCAGATATCGACTCCAAACCCTGAGCAAGGCTCAATGGGTAGGTGTAAATCACTTGCGCCGACCAGTGATCCATAACTGGTTCAACAAAGGCCATGGTTTGTGCTATCCTGCCTTTGGGAAGCGCAAATAAAAGATCCCTTGCTGCCTGTCGTAAAAGAGTAGCCTATGTGGCGACAGCGGGTTTCCTCTTAAAACAGTGTCAGAATGACCCTATGTTTAACGTCCAATAGCCGATGATAACATAAAAATCCAATGTGCTCTAGTGGCGTCGTTAAATAAAACAAACTTTACTTTACTTTATTTATTTTATTGTATTTATTTATTTATTGTTGTTGTTGTTTATTTAAGTGTATAAATATAAAAGATTTATAAAGAAACAAGCGAAAGACGTTAAACAAAGCGGTGATTACTTCCATGATTCACTATCAGGTGCACGTCCTTAAGAGATCCGTAACAGGATGTTTCATCCATCCAGTACTGCCTGTAGGAGGACTGCCACTCCCAAGAGTAGCTTAGAAAACCCAAACTTGTAAACGATATAGGCCAATAAAATACAGCTGTAATCACATGCACTCATGAATCACAGTACAAACTGATGATATCAGGTATTCGCGAAAGGTGGGCATATCCTGCCTCACCGTTGAGCACAACATACAGCCATAAAGTCCATTGTTGAAATATAGACGTTTTTCACCAAAAAGACGAAAAGGCATCTACACGGTCAAAATAGGGTATTGCATTATACGTCATTTTAGTTAGTGATGCGTCATATCGTGAAATGGCTCCTGAGTGTGTAGCATAAAACTTTACGAAGGTTTTTAGTCTTTGGGTGTTACAACCCTGATCAAACAACTTCTCTACCAGAACGACATGTCGTTCTTTAAAATCGGCGTATGATGAGGTATCTCAGAAGTTGCGAATTATACACACCAAAAACTGGAGCAGAAGGAATATTGATCGACATGAAGGGAAACTTAAAATCTCTGTAAAGTGGTTCAATCAAGCTGTAGGGGCGTGTCTCTCGTGACATCACACTGAAACCACATCTCTGTAAAGTGGTTCTATCAAGCTGCAGGGGCGTGTCTCTCGTAACACCAGACTGAAACCACATCTCTGTAGTGGTTATATCAAGCTGTAGGGGCGTGCCTCTCATGACACCAGACTGAAACCACATCTCTGTACAGTGATTCTATCAAGCTGCAGGGGCGTGTCTCTCGTAACACCAGACTGAAACCACATCTCTGTACAGTGGTTCTAGCAAGCTGCAGGGTCGTGTCTCTCGTAACACCAGACTGAAACCACATCTCTGTACAGTGGTTTTAGCAAGCTGTGGGGGCGTGCATCTCATAACACCAGACTGAAACGACATCTCTGTACAGTAGTTTTAGCAAGCTGTAGAGGCGTGCATCCCATGACACCAGGCTGAAACCACATCTCTGTACAGTGGGTGTAGCAAGCCCTGGGAGCGTGTGTCTCATGAATCACTGTCATCACTGATACACCAGGATTCGTTCAATGTGATGGAAGACACCAGTCTGGCGCATGGCCAGGGTCAGAAAAAAACCACGTCGTGTGTTCAGCATGGCTCGATTCGTCTTCGTGTTTTCTTCAACACAGTTGCAGGATAACATTATTGTCTACGGTCTGCACAGGAGTACGTGATCCTTTTGGGGGATCCCTTTTATCAGGCTGATTTTTTCACGAGTTACTTGTAAACAAAAACACCCGAATCTGAATATCAACGTTTATTTATATTTCAATTACTAGCAAACAGTTATGGACGTACTACTGAGAGCAGAATGATGGCAATGCACGGAGAAAAGCTTTTTGTCCAGCTCACTGTGCCCGAATACAAAGATTGAAACTAACTGTATTGCTTTTGAAAACAAATGGATTTGACACAAGGTTTCCGAACTTTACGGACCTTTTCTGTATTGTTATTGTTTAGAATGTCAGGTTTTGTAAAAATTTTAATTGTAAATTGTTGGAGATCCTAATTTTTACACTCTGGTAATAAATCCCTAACGTATTTCAACGCGTTAATAAATATTGTTTTCTTTTAAGTGAGATGCTGTACAGTAGGATAAGTGGAAGACTGCCACCCACTCCCCCACCACAGTTCATTATTTATAGCTATGCCCATCCACCCTAAGTTCAAACTTATTTCCAATGGACCATGGCATAGCGTAAATATGAGGCAATGCGTTTGGACTAAATGTTGTTTGAATGTTTGTTTTGCTGTTGCTTTAACCCATCGATGCCTATGCTTCAGTTTTGAACAAATGAAGTGTATGAGGTTATACAATGTATACAAATAATGATATTTCACTTTTGACATTGAAAGTTTAATTTTAAAACGGTGTGGTGTGCTGCTCCAATTGTTTACTTGGCGACTGTTTGCTGTAAAGGAAATATTAACAGTTTGGGTATGAGAGAAGAAACCCACTGACGTCAAATAGATTATTACGTTCCATTAACATGCATTTACAATAACGAATAGTGGTTTTTAAACGCACGCATCCGCATGAATGTACGATTTATGATAAACAATTACCAGCACCAGTTACAATTGAAATTATTTAGTGTATACATATAGGATCTGCCAAAAGAGTGGTTCAACGTATTAAAGAGACTGTTTTGAATTTGGTTACATTGTAGGATGTTTCAGACTGATCCTTTAACGACTAAAATTGCATAATAAATAAAGCGTTTTGTTTAGAATACCAGTGTCTGTATATTCAATGTGTTTCTGGTCGTCCGAATATAAGATTTATAAGTAGCCCAAATCAGTTGGTCTCTCAATAATGTCGTACGTACGAAAGCACTATATATTAGGAAATACAATGATGTTTGACCCAGTATAACCACCAGGACGATCAGAAACACATTTAATATACAAACACTGATATGTTATACATTTATTTAACATGTAAGTTTAGTCATGGGATTGGATAACATATTAACGTGCCTATATCCAGTTAAGGTTGAAGCACTTTAGTCATTCAAATGTCTGTGTTAGTCGACACTGCCTTAACAATGGTAACAAACTCCGTACTGTCGCTTTAAACAGTTCGTTACACTGTTTTTAGTTAACTCTTGAATTTTTACATGGATGTTGATCATCATTTAATGTTTTGGATTTACCGTATAGTTTGACACCCAATAGCCGATGTATTTTTCGTACTAGAGTGTCGTTTAACATCTGTTCTATTCTATTCTAGTCTAGTCTAGTCTAGTCTCTGTAATGGATGACAACAATACACTGTAAGGATAAGACTTCTCATTTCAGACGATAAGCTGCGATGATGGCGCCCTTACCACTCAACAATAACATAATACTGTTGGACTGTTTAACTGTCGGTTATACAGATTTCAACCCAAATATTTAACCTGTAAGAGAAAGAACTTCTTTTGGCAAACCTTTAGAAACAATAAACGAGAGTTTCAAAGATGTTACACTTCTTCCGCCATTGGATATTTTTGTTGGAATTGAGAAAACGTACCTGAAGTTTCTTCAGGATCATGGGATTTTCATCGATATGGTTACCAATAGTAATCACGACTCCTTCGTATCCATGGTTACGTAATCGCATTCGACTGGTAACCACTTTGAAGCAGACAACGCAGATACAAATCCAGCGGATCAGTTCCATCGAAACCAGTTAATGACATGCACACACAGTTATGTTATGTTTTCCTCTCACACGACTCTGCGACAGCAACAAATAATACGACGTCAACAAGTAACAAACCAACGACGACGTCGACAACGACTGACAATTGTTGTGTTTGCCTGGCACTCCAAGCTCGACTGTACAGACTCGTCCTTGGAGGAGACGAGTAACCGGGGCGAGATGGTCAGGAGCGGAAAACAGTCGGCAGTTGTTTGTGAACACAGTGTATGATTTAACAGGTTCGCCCCATATCTCGAGCTCTGAGCGGGTTGGGAGTCGCGCACCCATCTATCACCTCGCCACTCACTCTGTCATGCCATGTCCTGCCATAAACTCTTCAACTACACAACGTGTCGCACATTTAGACCCCGAACATCAAAAGATACTTTTTATATTTTATTAATTGCCCGGGACTCACTTGCCTAATTCGGGAATGACTTGAAGGCATGCATGGTTGTTGTTTTGTCTGAGTAACAACTTTTTTAGTACTATGATATAATGTCTTGTTATATGAAGCTGAGAAATGTTAATAACTAAAACTGTAATGGTGATAAAAGGAATGAAATATTTGCTGTAACTTTCTATATCACATTGCATATCTAACTGGTTACCTTGATAATAAATTAAACATTTTAACCCCAGTATCTCATTTGCATCATTTAACATGTTTTACTAATGCGAAACACAAACACACAAGCATCTTTAACAAGTTCAAACACAAACACACACGCATATATTGAACTAAATTAAATCAGGGATTTGTTCAAACAATGGCAACGTTTAGACTGAACAGAGTGACGGTATGGAGAAAACCAAATTTGCACATGGTCACGATTACAATCAGGGCCCGTTCCACGAAGCGAACTTAGCCCTAAGATTACCTTTAGCGCATAGCTACCCTATGTACTTAAGTTGATCTTAGGGCTAAGATCGCTTCGTGAAAGGGGGCCCAGAACAACAAAACAATTATCGTAATTATAGTTGTTAAGGTCATATCTTCGCACAAGGTAGAGTGCAAGAGATATTTCTACAAAGTCGTGATGGCATGCACTCATGAGTCACTATAATCAGATAAAACCGGGCAATGATGCTCAAAGAATGACTTCACGGAAAGAAATCGAAAACGGGTGGTAAACAAGACCTGAAGCCAAATTGTCAAAATATAGTACTTAGCTTTACGTTTATGGTTAGCCGTGGTACGTTTACAAGTATTTTATATCTAATTCACGCAGACAATTACGCGAGTGTGGAAGTTGGGTCCTTGTAAGGACAAACGAAGGTGGGGTATAAATTTACGTAATCTTTCAAACAATATTACATGTATTTGTATTTGTATTGTTAACTGTGTGTAATTATAATAATACTGCTTTTAGTCATATGTTTACGTCTATACGCAAAAGTAGGCTACTAAATACACCATAAAAACAGTTCTTGAAATTACAATTGGTTCAAAAATTAAATATTTTCTTTGTTTTAGCGTGATTCATATTTTCTTCCTGGGTTAACTATAAAACAAATTCGTGAGTGTCGATGTTTTATGAATTTTGGTTCAAGGGCTTTAACCCCATGTTTTCTATAATGTGTGAGAACTGGCCATGGTAAACATGGTATAGAAAGAATGAACTATCAAATACATTTGTTTCTCTTAGTTACCGTTGCATTTAGCATTTAACATAGTATGTGATGATGTAGTTTATATTGAACTAAATTAAATCGGGGATTTGTTCACTATTTAATCGATTTTGTTAAATGTGTCCATTCTACGCGTTTTGCGCTCGCACTCCGCCAGGACGACGCCAAAAACTGCGCACATGGAAAACGGGCGTTAGGTGTTCATCAAAGTAGCTACCTGAATTGTGGAGTCGATTAGCAAGCAATTGTCGTCCAAGGATCTGGGTTCCATTCCACGAAGCGACCATAGCCCTAAGATCCAGTTAAATGTATGTGTAACTACTGTATGCCCTTAAGGAGATTAGCGCAAAGATCCAGTTAAATGTGTGTGTAACTACTGTATGCCCTTAAGGCGATTAGCGCAAAGATCTAGTTAAATGTGTGTGTAACTACTGTATGCCCTTAAGGCGATTAGCGCAAAGATCCAGTTAAATGTGTGTGTAACTACTGTATGCCCTTAAGGCGATTAGCGCAAAGATCCAGTTAAATGTGTGTGTAACTACTGTATGCCCTTAAGGAGATTAGCGCAAAGATCCAGTTAAATGTGTGTGTAACTACTGTATGCTCTTAAGGCGATTAGCGCAAAGATCCAGTTAAATGTGTGTGTAACTACTGTATGCCCTTAAGGCGATTAGCGCAAAGATGGCTCCGTGGAACGGGGACCTGATGTGGTAAGATATAAACATTTTACGATATTTACGATTGTCGTCAGACTAGATATCAGATAATCATGACAGTATTGTGAGATACAGTACCATGGTAGGTAGGATTGTCGTAAGATTAGATATCAGATAATTATGACAATATGGTGAGATACAGTACCATGGTAGGTAGGGTTGTCATGTAAGATTACATATCAGATAATTATGACAATATGGTGAGAGACAGTACCGTAGTAGGTAGGGTGTCATGTAAGATTAGATATCAGATAATTATGACAATATGGTGAGAGACAGTACCGTAGTAGGTAGGGTTGCCATGTAAGGTCAGATATCAGATCATTATGACAATATGGTGAGAGACAGTACCGTAGTAGGTAGGGTTGTCATGTAAGATTAGATATCAGATAATTATGACAATATGGTGAGAGGCAGTACCGTAGTAGGTAGGGTTGTCATGTAAGATTAGATATCAGATCATTATGACAATATGGTGAGATACAGTATCATGGATGGCATGGTTGCCATGTAAGGTCAGATATCAGAGAGACATGACAATATGGTGAGATACAGTATCATGGATGGCATGGTTGCCATGTAAGGTCAGATATCAGATAGACATGACAATATGGTGAGATACAGTATCATGGATGGTATGGTTGCCATGTAAGGTCAGATATCAGATAGACATGACAATCTGGTGAGATACAGTATCATGGATGGTATGGTATGGTTGCCATGACAATGTGGTGAGATACAGTCATGGATATGGTTGCCAGTAATAGCCATGACAATGTGGTGAGATACAGTATCATGGATGGTATGGTTGCCATGTAAGGTCAGATATCAGATAGCCATGACAATATGGTGAGATACAGTATCATGGATGGCGTGGTTGCCATGTAAGGTCAGATATCAGATAGACATGACAATATGGTGAGATACAGTATCATGGATGGCGTGGTTGCCATGTAAGGTCAGATATCAGATAGACATGACAATATGGTGAGATACAGTATCATGGATGGCGTGGTTGCCATTTAAGGTCAGATATCAGATAGACATGACACTATGGTGAGATACAGTATCATGGATGGTATGGTTGCCGTGTAAGGTCAGATATCAGATAATTATGACAATATGGTGAGAGACAGTACCGTAGTAGGTAGGGTTGCCATGTAAGGTCAGATATCAGATCATTATGACAATATGGTGAGAGACAGTACCGTAGTAGGTAGGGTTGTCATGTAAGATTAGATATCAGATAATTATGACAATATGGTGAGAGGCAGTACCGTAGTAGGTAGGGTTGTCATGTAAGATTAGATATCAGATAATTATGACAATATGGTGAGAGACAGTACCGTAGTAGGTAGGGTTGCCATGTAAGGTCAGATATCAGATCATTATGACAATATGGTGAGAGACAGTACCGTAGTAGGTAGGGTTGCCATGTAAGGTCAGATATCAGATCATTATGACAAT